>NW_022147535.1:795671-804635 GCF_002938485.1 Sitophilus oryzae
TATTTTGCCTTGCTTGAGTAAATCCCAAAATCCCCGCTTGCAAGCTTCATATAGCCGAAGATAAGGAGTCAATAATAATTGCTAAACAGATTTAATTAATTTATTAACCTAAATATTTATTTTAAGAAATATTACTCTGTTTAATTTTATACACTTTTTGGTGTTTATTAATCGGATATTCAAATTAAGGATATTAAGTTGATTTTTAATTATTTTTGTTTTCTCATAATTTTATTGTATATGATACTCCTCCTCATTTCAAGTAATAAAAACAATATTTCAAAGTTATTTCAGTTTTAGTATTATACTTTATTAAATAAAACAAGTACGGCTACAGGAACAAAGGTACAGAATATAAAATCGTTATATGTCACAATCACGTTTATGAGACACGTTTTCCGTAAATTTTTTTGGTGTTTTACTTTGACATCGAAAAGGAAATATTTTTATGCACGGATCGTCTTTAAAGTATTGTATTTCTTCTTTGGTATATCCTTGCAATGTCTTTTAAAAGCACCTTTCTATTTTCAGACCGGACATTTCACCGGGCAAAATATGTTATTTAAGTTGTAGAGACAGAAATTGTACAGAAATCTTAAAATACATTTAAATAAAAAAGAATTGAAATTTTCTATCAAATTGCAATTCAATTATATTAGGTGTATTTTCCTGTTACATTCAACAAATCGTTAGTGTAAAAACCAATGACAAAAAAAAAGAAACATTGAATCAAATCAAACAAAAAATCAATTTGATATACGTCTCAGAAATTAATGTTGAGATTTTTGAGTCATATTATATTTTCATGTTATTTATAAATAAATTTTATCCACTACATACTTGCTAAATTTCTTTTTTAGAAATTTATAGTGGTACGTGAAAAAAATATTGCAATGAACTGATATAAATCTACATTTAGCAAGAATGCGAATAAGAGAACAATAAAATAAGGGCATAAATAACTCAGTGGTGATAGCTACGAAAAGAAAATAAATGTTTTTCAACAAAGTTCCAACAATGTATAAATTTATAAATGTATAAAAGCTAAATTTTATAGTCAGTTTTTGTTACGTTCTTTTTTAGGTTTTATTTACTCCAAATATAACTAAACATTTAACGGAAGTCACATTTTATTGGAGGTAGTATGCTAAAATTATATTTTATATTCACAAACACGTTATAGGAGTTAAAAATAATTGTTTCACCCCCCCCCCCCATTTTAAATACGATTTACACATAATCTCAATATATGTATATTGTATATATTACAAGTGGATTTTTTGACAAAGACGTTTACACTAGTACCACACAATAAATTATAGAAACAGTAAACCACCTCATTTATACAGCTTACCGATAATAATAAACAAACTGGGTATATTTTTAGGCATATAATCAGTAGTATAAATCCTCCATGCCATCCGTTAGCAAAATATTTACTAGCGAATTATTAATTCTCTCTAGCGAATTATTAATTCCGATTGCAAATAACACCGTTTACTACATTAAAAACACACCACATTTTATAAAATAAAAATCTAAAATTAATATGACACCTAACAGTTTAATGGTTAGTTTTGACGTTGTTAGTATTTTCACTAATATATCAGTAAAAATATCACTTAAAATAGTTCATGTCAGATCGAGATCAAAATTTAAAGGATAGAACATAATTAAACATAGATAGTATTTTGAAATTATTGGCACTTTATTTTAACACTACTTATTTTCGATTAAATATCGAATTTTTCAAACCAACCATAAAATTTAATTTAGAAATATATAAAGATAATCGTTTGCCAATTATTGATGTTTTAGAGTCAAAGTTTTAAAATAAACTACTTTTAGATTTTTAGAGAAAACCAACAAATACAGAGAGATATTTAAAATTTACATCAAGCTACAATATAAGTGTAAAAAAGGTATTATAAAAAGTTTATATAAGTTAAATTTTGAAGTCGATTCAAAACTTTTTTAAAAGCAGAGAAGTTTCCGAGTGAAAAAATTCACAGTCCTTTACAAAGATGCAACCGGGGGGGCATTGAAAATGATGAATAAAAACGTAAAAATATGATTAGTGTTAATATGAGTGTATTACATACATATGTCTAAATAACGAACTTAACAAAAAACAACAGATTTAAAAATTCACTGAAAAGTAGTAATGTTAACATTATCAATACAAAAATTATGCGATCGCACACCTATCCGTAAACAATAAAGCAAAAAACCTCGAAAAAAAACAAAATAACATACAAAACATCAGGTTAACATGATGACAGATTATGATCAATGACAGATACAAAAGAATTCTTACGGAAGGTTACACTTTACGATATAATTTTAACTGTTAAAAGGCAAACCATTTAAACACAAAACTTTTTAATACTACTACTGTATCTAAAAAGACTTTTTTTTAAATTACTAAATTCTTAGCCACGCTTCTGTTTTCTCTTAGCTGTTGTGCGTCACGTCACAGATTAACAGGCCCACGTTTGCATCACAAGGCGATGCTGCAGACCACTAGGTAGACCGGTCGTAGAAATTTATGTTATACAACTTGTAGTCAATCTACACAAATATTATCAAAAACTTTTTTCTTTTAAAACGATGTTCAGATTTTTTGTAAAAGTATAAGTCAAAATCATAAAACTTAAATTTGATATGAGTTTCTTAGTTTCTTTTTTAACTAATATAGTGGCGAATTACAAAAATTCCTTTTCAATGAAAATTAATGAGTTAAATAAGATAATTTAATAAATTACTAGCTTTTTCTCGCGACTACGTTCGCGTTACACCTCGAATCCTTCATGCATTGATTTAAATGATTTTTTACTTCTTTATAGAGAGCTAGTGAGCATAGATGTTTTTTATTTTTCATCTTTTTTTTATTTATTAAGAGCACTCTAATACTCTCTTTATAGGTTATTTTTTATTCTTTGAAGGATAATTGAGGAAGATATATTTCGTTATGATGTCACTAAATAAACCCTTGTATAAAATTTTATACTGTCTAGTTTATAATGTTATAGTATTGCATTTTTTCGTAGAGCAAATTTTCATTCCCTATTCTACTCCCTAAGTGTATAAATTTCATAAATTCGCTTTACCTTTGTACTTGAATTTTTTATGCCCATAATCCAGAGGTCACCAAGATTTTTTATAAATTTTTACTAACTATACCCATTTGGTTGATGAATTTCAAAAAATTTCTTCTAATTCTTTTTTATAGGATTTCATTCTTCTAGACCAAATAGTAAAGGAATTTTCATACAACAAACTGTTCCGAGATAATTTTACTCTCTAAGGATGAATTTCCTAAAAATCGCTTTGTGTTGCTAATTCACTAATGTCGTTTAAAGCGAACCTTTGATGCTAATATTTATGTGTCTAAAGCTGGCGGTATGAACTCACTCCCTAAAATATCTAAAAACATAATATATAATCTAACTGACACCACCACTGACAATGACAAATAATTTATTTCTGGAGGTATTGTGTGTAGGTGTATTTTCAGCAGGTATGTTTGAGTATTTAGTCGTTTTACACAAAAGAAATAGCCATTAAGCACTATAAAAATACTTCATAACAAATCTACACATATATACGTTTCATTTAAAAAAAGAATCATCAAGATTGGTAAAGCTGTTTCGGCGGGATAGATGCAACAAAAAAACCTTTGAGCTTTTATATATGTATGGATTAATTATTTTTCCAACATATTTTACTTTGCAAATTTTTATAAATATTCAGACTCGCCAATATCGTAGTCCACCGTGTCCAGCCTGTTTAGCCAAACGTAGGCCGATTCCTCTTCGGCGGCGTCGTGATCATGGCACGATGGAAGAGTCTTGAAAGGCAACTCATCTGCGCATAGGAATAAGTTGACTGCGTAGCGTATTGCGTATTAATCAGATTCTGAAACTTTCTATCTCGTGTATAACATGTTACGCAAGTTTATTATTTTTAATCTCGATTTTAATAGATAAATGTGTGAAATGCCACCTGAATATCTTCCGCCATGACATGTTTTTACTTTTTGTTATGGTAAAGTGATTTGTATAAACTTTATTCAATAACGTATATTTTCCTCCATTTGGTGATTTTTTAATTTAGCGAAAATTAAGTATAACATTTTAGAAAAAGAAACACTGTAATATTTAAAAGAATAGAGAAGAAATTAGTCTTATTTTGAAAGGAAAATATAGAGAAAAACTCTTTCTATAGAAAAACTCTTTATACTAGCAGAATCCGGTGACATATACGCGGTCTCTGGAAACATTACTTATTACTTTGCATAACTTGAAGAATATCTACTTTTAATAATGAACACTTCAGAAATACACCAGTAAAAACATTTATTATTTGAGATTAAAATTCGAATTAAATTATAAATATTAGTTACCTATGTTGTTATAGCTTTTATAGGCCTGTTTAACAACTTATTAAGTTACCTAGCGAAAAAATATGTGCGCGTACCTACCACTATTGTTACAGGTTAATTCGTTAAAGAAATATGTTACACAAATTAAAAAGGCTAAAATTTTAATGGTATTACTTGTGCATTATTGGCCTTATAATGTAATTTGTTGGAATTATATCTTCTTTAAATATAATTGAACTTTTTTAACGACTTTTAAGTTACCTAGGAAAAAATCTGTGCACGTACCTACCCACTATTGTTACAGGTTAATTCATTGAAACAAATGTATTTACATATTGTTCGTGAGTATTAGCACAAATTAACTATAGTATTATTGGTATTATGTTGGAATCAGCTTGGCATTAGTGGGGCATTATATGAGAAATTTTGGTATTTAATTTGTATTTTGGCGTACTTTGGCATTAGTATACAGGTATTTGTCAGCGGTTTTACTCCTTGTAGATAATCAAAAGTTTTTGATAAAATTTAACTTTATGTCAGATCATTTCTATGAAAAATTACATTAGATTTTTATTACTTAAAGACACTGGAGTAATTAAAACATTGACTAATAAAGCTTGTCCACTTTAAATAAGAGAGGTCACAAAATATCCTCCTTGGAGTGTTTGGGTTAAGGGGTTTATAATAAATTAATCCTTGTTTTATAATAAAAACCATAAAACATTTATTTGTGAGCAAAATAATGCAATGGTTGGATATCCCTCCTTTATAATTAGGTGACTAAAAATACACTAAAATAATTATAGAAAAAATCTTGTACTTATTTAGTAATTACGTCAATCTTAATTAATTGACTTTCTAGTCTATTTTATTTTATGTACAAATATATTATTAAATTTTAATCTAAGCATTAAGTAATAAAACACTTTGTGCCCTCTTATATCGCAAGAGGTTACGAAATATACTCCTAGTTACACCCCTTACAGAAAACAGTGTAAGGGGGTGTAAATAAAATATATAATCACTGTTTTTATAATAAAACTATAAAACATTTCTTATTTGTGAGATTAAAAAAACAAAACAATGCATTGGTTAAAATAAGTACATTCAATATATATATGTATGTGTTATAACACAATATAGCCATTATTATTATACTATTATTATTAAAATAATATGTGTACTAACATATTTCTTTAACGAATTAACCTGTAACAGACATTTATATGCCCGAGTATATTTTGTTTAACAAACCAATCAGGAAAAATCCAAAACCTACCGTTATAGGAGGTAGAAGATGATTAAACTTATATAATGACAACTACTTATCGGATAACAAATTAATTACTACTGTCAACTAGTTCAGCTACTGTCTAGGTAGAATATACCTAGAGTACCTACACCTACCTATGATGGAGGTGTGAATTAACGTTTTGACTTTACCTCTCACTTCGGGTGTCTGAAGCTGAATTTTTCAGGGATGGAGTGTGCAAGTACATGATATGAGGACCCACTTATTCCGAAAGTAGTACAGAGATAGACCGGGTAAAGGGCACTATCATCAAAAAATCGATATATTAATACCACCGTATAGAAAACAAATACTTATTTTTGATCCAGTACACAATAAAGTCTTCGTAGGGAGTAATTTTTTTATAATTATTTACAAATAAACATTTCCATTAGCGCTTATGATAAAAAAAAAAAAATTAAAACATGAATAACTCATTTCAATCATGCGAAAATATGGTTTAAAAATAGATTTTTTTTTTTTAATATAACTTTCATTTAACGAAAACAGAAGCCCCACAAATGAAAAAAAGAAACAATTTAAAAGTTTCGCTTATGTCTTGACAAGGTATCAAAGCAAACCCCATATTTTTTGCTTTTAAACTAATAAAGATATATCAATAAACAATTAGCGATGTAATGGTTTTTGCGCGCGCTGGTCGACTGCCGCCGCTGCGCCGAAATTTCCTATACCCTTGTATATATGACGTCATGGTGTGGCAAATGTAGCATTTTAATTCGATTTGGGCTCCCTTATATAGAATAAGAGAAACATTTTCAATGTTAAAATACTTTATTTTGTAACAACAGAATTTTGGAATTTAAAAATAACTGACAAAGAGACAAGTCGATTTGTAGTTTAACGTTCTATGAATGTCTAGAAAAAAGTGTTGTTATGCATTGATGTAAAATAGTGGAATGGAATAAAATAAAACCGGAATAGGTGCTGGTCTGGAGCAGGTGCTGGTAGCAACAGATTACTGGAACAGGATGTGCTAGAGGTTTAGGTGCGGAAGATCGTGGTAGGTAGATACATGGTGGTAATTTGGAATTGGAGTACTAGTTAAAGATATGGTCGGAGTTATAGGTTCAGAGATGATAAAGAAACTTTATCATGTTGTTTCAGAACTAGATTATTTGTTATTTTGTAACAAAATATATCACCCGTACATTCTAATAGGTTATTCGCTTTCCGACCTTTCTGCTTCAACAACAATTTTGACAACGTTGAGTGAACGTTGTCAATTTTCTTCGAAATTATTAAATTTTGTTCTTTGATATTCTTCGGTAAACACCTTTAAGGGCAGTAAAGATCAACGTGTGTGGAAATAAATGTAAACTTGACCTTTTCATCCAAATGTTTGACATTAGGATTCATTTATAATTAGAGCTTTGATAAGTTATAAAAACTTATAACAGTAGCTTACGGAAGAATATTACTAATTCTAAATGTGAATAATAATTTGAATATATTTTATATTAATAAGTACACAAAAAAAATATTTGTTACATAAACTACCATCTTATCAATTGTTCTTTACTTTCATCAACACGCTCTTCTAATTTATTGTATTATTTTAGTTGCAAACTATTACGCTTTAAAATTTATAACCGTCTGTCAGACAAAAACTGTTTTCCTGCACGCAACACACATTTTATCTCAAATTGCTTTACTTTGACAGACGCTAAGGATTTACAAACATTTACATATCACTAGCAAAGGAAGCCAGAATAAAGCCTTGCTCAGCTTTACGCTGCATTGTTGCACAGTACTGAAATATCCCTTTCTCTTTCTAAACCCAACTCGAGACCCTCAAATGTCCCTCACCTGGTTTGCGGCTTCTCGCCGACCTCGACCGGACTTGTGGGAGATTTCTCTCTGCTGCTGTATTATCGACCCGTATCCTTTTTCATCGTTCCGAAAATTAAACGGTTCGGTCCAGCCCTTCAAACGCCGCTGCCATCGGAAAGACGTAGGGCGATACATCATTGTTGGAAATAGTGTTATTTTCTGTTTTGTCTTCATAGCTGGGTCTCGGGGAGATTTTTGTTACACAGGTGAAATATTGAGACAAATTTGTACAAATGCCTGGATGAGATTCACTCGAGTATATCTTGTTTTGTGTGTTACCGATTCCTGTCAAAGCTGATGTTTGATAAATTACGAAACTATTTGAGGATATATTTGCTTCCTCGGGCTATTGACGCAGAATTATAATTATAATATTGAAGAAAATAAAAAAAAAAAAAATAACGATATATTTATTGGCAAATATTACAAATAGAATAATTTACTTTGTTAGTAATAAAAAAGTTTTTGAGCGAGTAATAAAGAGAGAGGTGCAGAGGTTAGATTTAACTGTCACTTCAAGTGGTCGCAGGCAGGAGGTCCCCAATAAACGATCCTCCCGATATACACAATGCTCCTTTATTTACACCGAGAATCGGTATTCCCTGTGTTTCTTAAATTAGGGTAACCAGATATGGCAAACAGTCAGCGCTTAAACCTAAAATGTGCGGCTGGTTTTTCACTTATCAACCCGTTGCGTCGTGATGAATTGTGACCAAAAACGTAGTATGCGTTACTGGTGATGGCTTAGTATAGACATAACTGAGCTGAGTAAAATAAAGAGTTTTAGATTTGTCACATCTAAAGTTTTGCATAATATTTGTCGACAGATATACTAGAACAGGCTGTCCTAGCGGTTTAGGTGTGGAAGTTTGTTGAACGTGGTAATGTGCGGTAAGGCGGTAATGGCATGTTGGTAATGTAGATTTGGAGTAGTACTATTAGTTAAAGATATAGTCAAAGCTATAGATTCAGACATCTCTGAATCTATGGCTTTGATCAAGGTATATCACCCGAACATTCTAATAAGTTATTCGCTTGCCGACATTTTTACTTGAACAATATCACAACTTTTTTGACAACGATCAAAACCATTAATTTGCTTTAATCATTGAGCAAACGTTGTCAATTTTCTGCAAAATTATTCAACTCTGTTCCTTGATATTCTTCGGTAAACACCTTTAAGAGCAGTAAAGATCAACGTGTGTGGAAATAAATGTAAACTGGACCCTTCATCCGAACTTGTAACATTAGGATGCATTTATAATTAGAGCTGTGATAAGTTATAACAACTTCTAAAAGTGGCTTGCGGAAGAATATTACTAATTCTAAATGTGAATAATAATTTGAAGTACCCAAAAAAGTTTTTTTCCTTAACTTACTATCTTAACTACTGCTGTTTACATTTATCAGCTCTTTTCTAAATTAGCAATACGTAACT
>NW_022147535.1:804777-885982 GCF_002938485.1 Sitophilus oryzae
TCAGCTCTGGTGGCAATCCATAGATTTTATTCAAAGGGCTCGTGTAATTTTATTCTTTGGCTATCTTCTTTTAGATTCGCATAAAAAAAAGGTTTTCGGTTCTTCTTGACAGCTACCTTGGTTCTCGGTCACTTTATGTTCAGCGACAGAGTGTGGAGGTACAGACGGCCTCTTCGGTCAATTTTTGTCAAGTTTATGTGATTTTTACCCTTGGTACGTGGTGTATTTTTTTTTCGCAGTTGTGCCTCAAAAAATTACCTGCAGCATCCTATCTACCTTTCTGTCGTTTCTTTTTTCGCGACGGTGCTACGGTTTACCGGTGTCGGGATTTTCACCTCAAAAAGCTGACGTGGGTCAACCAAGCAGCCCGCCTTTTTTTTTATTGAGCACCCCATCCCATCCAGGGTGAAGAAATAGATATTAAGTCACCTGAGGTATTCGTCCAGAAAACCCTGAGGTCTTAGCAGGTAAAGTCCTAATTTTTTTTAAACTTAATACATTTCTTCTCCACTCTTTTTTTCTTCTTTAAAAAAAAACTATTCCAAAAATTACACAGCAAAAAAAAAAAAAAACTATAATATATTTCTTCCGTAGGGTTTTTTTTTTCGTCGGGTTTGATCCGTAAGAGTTTTTTGCTTCTGGACCTAAGAAAGTTTTTTTTGTCTTGGTGCCGAAGAAGTTTTTCCTTCTTTGTGGTTGCAAAGACTTCCTCTGACGGCGGCACAGTTTTTTGTCATGGGCAGCAGTCTTTTCTTTCGCTGCCTATCCTTTTTACTTTTCTGGAGGAGGTGACAGTCGACGGTTGACAGTTGACAGCCTACGGTGTCTGCCCAAGATTTATTTGATTTAGAAGATTTTCAAACCTATTTCGGGTATCGTGACATATTCAATTTTTATTTTTTTTCCTATTCTTACGATTGACTGATTTCATGTTGCCGTGGCCAACGTACGATACTGCAACGTTAGATATGTTTTTCTTTAACATATATAAAAGCATTTCAATCATAGAATAAATTTTCACTTACTTAATTCTGTTGATAAAATAATATATTCATTTTTTTTTTTTTTCCCCTTTAATTTTTTTTTTTTTTTTTTTTTTTTTTTTTTTTTTTTTTTTTTTTTTCTTTTTGTCTCTATTTAAAATTTAAATCTCATTTTTTTTTTTTTTTTTTTTTTTTTTTTTTTTTTTTTTTATTTTATATTCGAATACGAATTTTAGTTTCGTTTATTTTGTATTTATGCTTGACTTTAATAAGTTATATTATTAATGTATTATTATTATGACAATTGGTTTTAGTATTATTTACTCTTGATTTACCTTAACTTGTTGATTAATCTTGATATATAGACCTGGACTTTCAGTTGCGACCCTTGAATACGTTATACCATCATATATCCTTTATCTTTGTAAATCTTACGTCGATCACGACAAGCCACTTGTGTACCTACACGAGTCAGCCGTATGTATACCGCATCACACTTCTTGGCCTACCTTTGCACCCCACAGCGTATTGTTGACGATCGTTATATTTTTCTTCTTGGTGCGGCGATTTTGCTTTTTTATTGGAATTCATTTAATTTACTTATTGCTATTTGGTACTTTTCTATTTTACTGCTTCCCCATATTTTCGCTTTATATTTCTAATCATATGAGGGTACTGAACATCTAATCACTTTGCCTACTTATTTCTGTTTTTATATTTTTTTTTTTTTTTTTTTTTTTTTTTTTTTTATTTTATATTACTTTTTGTTTATTTATTTACTTTCTTTTTTAGTTTTACTCTATTTTGTTCGGAACTCTGCTAAGCCACCTAAACTACACCTCTGAGGGATTTTGCTCGACCCTTTATGTTCTTCCGTCCGTCTAAAGTCATTGGCGCTCTTAACCCGCCCATACTCTCCGAATTTTTCTAGAGCACTAGGGCATAAATTTGTTCGCGACTAGACCCCTGCAAATTCCATAAATATTTATTTTTCTTAATCGCTAACTTAATAATATTTTTTTCTTCTTCGTATTTTTTTTACTTCTTTTCTAAATTTTTTTTTCTTTTTTTTTAATTTAAAAGAGCCGAGCTAAGGCCAAAACGCGTGACAATCTAAAATTAATATGACACCTAACAGTTTAATGGTTAGTTTTGACGTTGTTAGTCTTTTCACTAATGTATCAGTAGAAATATCACTTAAAATAGTTCATGTCAGATCGAGATCAAAATTTAAAGGATAGAACATAATTAAACATAGATAGTATTTTGAAATTATTGGCACTTTATTTTAACACTACTTATTTTCGATTAAATATCGAATTTTTCAACAAGATTTCGATATGACAATGGGATCACCTCCCTCTCCTTTGCTAAGTAGCTGATATTTTTATGGAAGATTATGAAAATAATATAATAAAGTGTTTCAGAAAGCCTATAACATGGCTTCGTTATGTTGATGATATTTTTGCAATATGTAACATAACATTTCTGAAATAGAAAGTTTTTTTAATTATATAAACTCTCGGGGAGGGGGGGGGCAAACCAACCATAAAATTTAATTTAGAAATATATAAAGATAATCGTTTTCCAATTATTGATGTTTCAGAGTCAAAGTTTTAAAACAAACTAATTTTAGATTTTTATAGAAAACCAACAAATACAGAGAGATATTTAAAATTTACATCAAGCTACAGTATAAGTGTAAAAAAGGTGTTATAAAAAGTTTATATACGTTAAATTTTGAAGTCGATTCAAAACTTTTTTAAAAGCAGAGAAGTTTCCGAGTGAAAAAAATACTTTATTTTGTAACAACAGAATTTTGCAATTTAAAAATAACTGACAAAGAGACAAGTCGATTTGTAGTTTAACATTCTATGAATGTCTAGAAAAAAGTGTTGTTATGCATTGATGTAAAATAGTGGAATGGAATAAAATAAAACCGGAATAGGTGCTGGTCTGGAGCAGGTGCTGGTAGCGACAGACTTACTGGAACAGGATGTGCTAAAGGTTTAGGTGTGGAAGATCGTGGTAGGTAGATTCATGGTGGCAATTTGGAATTGGAGTACTAGTTAAAGATATGGTCGGAGCTATAGGTTCAGAGATGATAAAGAAACTTTATCATGTTGTTTCAGAACTAGATTTTTTGTTATTTTGTAACAAAATATATCACCCGTACATTCTAATAGGTTATTCGCTTTCCGACCTTTCTGCTTCAACAACAATTTTGACAACGTTGAGTGAACGTTGTCAATTTTCTTCTAAATTATTAAATTTTGTTCTCTGATATTCTTCGGTAAACACCTTTAAGGGCAGTAAAGATCAACGTGTGTGGAAATAAATGTAAACTTGACCTTTTCATCCAAATGTTTGACATTAGGATTCATTTAAAATTAGAGCTTTGATAAGTTATAAAAACTCATAACAGTAGCTTACGGAAGAATATTACTAATTCTAAATGTGAATAATAATTTGAATATATTTTATATTAATAAGTACACAAAAAAAAATTGTTACATAAACTACCATCTTAACAATTGTTCTTTACTTTTATCAACACGCTCTTCTAATTTATTGTATTATTTTAGTTGCAAACTATTACGCTTTAAAATTTATAACCGTCTGTCAGACAAAAACTGTTTTCCTGCACGCAACACACATTTTATCTCAAATTGCTTTACTTTGACAGACGCTAAGGATTTACAAACATTTACATATCACTAGCAAAGGAAGCCAGAATAAAGCCTTGTTCAGCTTTACGCTGCATTGTGCACAGTACTGAAATATTCCTTTCTCTTTCTAAACCCAACTCGAGACCCTCGAATGTCCCTCACCTGGTTTGCGGCTTCTCGCCGACCTCGACCGGACTTGTGGGAGATTTCTCTCTGCTGCTGTATTATCGACCCGTATCCTTTTTCATCGTTCCGAAAATTAAACGGTTCGGTCCAGCCCTTCAAACGCCGCTGCCATCGGAAAGACGTAGGGCGATACATCATTGTTGGAAATAGTGTTATTTTCTGTTTTGTCTTCATAGCTGGGTTTCGGGGAGATTTTTGTTACACAGGTGAAATATTGAGACAAATTTGTACAAATACCCGGATGAGATTCACTCGAGTATATCTTGTTTTGGGTGTTACCGATTCCTGTCAAAGCTGATGTTTGATAAATTACTAAACTATTTGAGGATATATTTGCTTCCTCGGGCTATTGACGCAGAATTATAATTATAATATTGATATTATTTGTTGTGTGTAAAATAACGATATATTTATTGGCAAATATTACAAATAGAATAATTTACTTTGTTAGTAATAAAAAAGTTTTTGAGCGAGTAAGTAACCAGATATGGCAAACAGTCAGCGCTTAAACCTAAAATATGCGGCTGGTTTTTCACTTATCAACCCGTTGCGTCGTGGTGAATTGTGACCAAAAACGTAGTATGCGTTACTGGTGATGGCTTAGTATAGACATAACTGAGCTGAGTAGAATAAAGAGTTTTAGATTTGTCACATCTAAAGTTTTGCTTAATATTTATCGACAGATATACTAGAACAGGCTGTGCTAGCGGTTTAGGTGTGGAAGTTTGTTGAACGTGGTAATGTGCGGTAAGGCGGTAATGGCATGTTGGTAATGTAGATTTGGAGTAGTACTATTAGTTAAAGATATAGTCAAAGCTATAGATTCAGACATCTCTGAATCTATGGCTTTGACCAAGGTATATCACCCGAACATTCTAATAAGTTATTCGCTTCCCGACATTTTAACTTGAACAATATCACAACTTTTTTGACAACGATCAAAACCATTAATTTGCTTTTGATCGTGAGCAAACGTTGTCAATTTTCTGCAAAATTATTCAACTCTGTTCCTTGATATTCTTCGGTAAACACCTTTAAGAGCAGTAAAGATCAACGTGTGTGGAAATAAATGTAAACTGGACCCTTCATCCGAACTTGCGACATTAGGATGCATTTATAATTAGAGCTGTGATAAGTTATAACAACTTCTAAAAGTGGTTTGCGGAAGAATATTACTAATTCTAAATGTGAATAATAATTTGAAGTACCCAAAAAAGTGTTTTTCCTTAACTTACTATCTTAACTACTGCTGTTTACATTTATCAGCTCTTTTCTAAATTATTGTGTTATTTTAGTTGCAAACTAATGCGCTTTAAAATTTATAACCACCTGTCAGGCAAAAACTGTTTTCCTGCACGCAACACCCATTTTATCTCAAATTGCTTTACTTTGACAGACGCTAAGGATTTACAAACATTTACATATCACTAGCAAACGAAGCCAGAATAAAGCCTTGTTCAGCTTTACGCTGCATTGTTGCACAGCACTGAAATATCCCTTTCTCTTTCTGAACCCAACTCGAGACCCTCGAATGTCCCTCACCTGGTTTGCGGCTTCTCGCCGACCTCGACCGGACTTGTGGGAGATTTCTCTCTGCTGCCGTATTATCGACCCGTATCCTTTTTCATCGTTCCGAAAATTAAACAGCTCGGTCCAGCCCCTCAAACGCCGCTGCCATCGGAAAGACGTAAGGCGATACATCATTGTTGGAAATAGTGTTATTTTCTGTTTCGTCTTCATAGTTGGGTTTCGGGAAGATTTTTGTTACACAGGTGAAATATTGAGACAAATTTGTACAAATACCCGGATGAGATTCACTCAAGTATATCTTGTTTATGGTGTTACCGATTCCTGTCAAAGCTGATGTTTGATAAATTACTATACTATTTGAGGATATATTTGTTTCTTCCGGCTAATGACGCAGAATTATAATCATTATTTTGATATTATTTGTTGTATGTAAAATTACGATGTATTTGTTGGCAAATATTAGAAATAGAATAATTTACTATATTCGTAATAAAAAGTTCTTGAGGTAATGAAGAGCGAGTAATTGAGTAATAAAGAGCGAGGGCACAGAAAAAACAATAAGGTATCTTAAACAATAGTCTTATTATTGAGAGCAAACCCACTCATACAAACATAGTACAGTTAACAGAAATATTATAATCATTTTAGTTTAAATATTGTTAAAACTGACAACATTTTATTATTCGATATAGAACAAAACATGTTCAGCAAATAAAAACATTCATTTATGGTAAACTGATCCCTCCAATTAAAGTAATGTAACTAAGAGTTAAAGCTAATATTACATATTTTGCAGGGACATTTTAATATTATTGTTGCAAGTAGAGATCCTTTTTTTTCATCAAAGCCTTGCTTACATTACAACGACCAGACATATATTGTTTATACGACTATACTATACTTGTGGTGCTTCTTGGATGGAGTGGGAGAATCACATGTGGCTCGTACTGTAGTTGTTACTGTCACCGCTAGATCGCGAGAGCTGATTTGATTGAGTTTGATTCAAACACTGATCTAGTTGAGAAATGAGGAAGGTTGTGTATCGTTGGCGTAATGATATTATCTTTGTAGATACGGTAGTGTTTTCTCTGTGTGCAGAAGTTAGTTTTAACTGTCACGTCAAGGATAATATATAAATAAAATGGTCCTCCCCAGTAAATGGTCCTCCCGATATACACAACACTTCTTTATTGATTTTTTTACAGGTGATTTTGTGCTTAGTATAGACATCGTAAAGCGTTCTAAATTTATCACATCTAAGTTTTGCATAATATTTATCGACATAATTGACAACGATATATTTATTTATGTTAGATCTTTATCTGTATAGAACCTCTTGTGGTAGCATCTCTTGAGGCAGCGCGCCAGGCGGTAGAACTACTAAGTTCTAAGTTCGCCAACTGTCGCATGTGTGGCCCTGGCATAATGCCGCGTAAACATTTCAGCGCGAATGTTTATGCGTGCGCTCTCAAGCTTTGTGTGCTATACCTGACTCTTGTGCCTATGTGTGTTCGCACCTCATGTGAAGAAAAAAACCTCTCAGACCATTCCCATATTATATTCTCTAGAAAGAACTATTTGTAGAATGTAGAATGTTTAGGAAGGGAGTTAATCACCGCGACCTTACAGATCTATTGTGTGTTCTCCTTTCTTGAGTTATAACGAGTTATAACTCATCATACGGTCTCAGAGCTCTCAGCAGAAGCCAGTGTCTTAGACGGCTCCAGAGAGGCTCTAGCTCTCCATCCTCGACATCAGCCCTACCAAAGTTCATGGCACGAATGGTTTTCGTTTCGGCGCACTCAGTGATAAGGTGTTCTGGTGTTTTCCCATTTTCCCCACAGTTCCCCATTTTCCCCACAGAATCTGCATTCGCTTTGGTTTTTGTTAGAAACACCGTGACAATCCAAAGATTATTTTTACACTTATTAAATCTTTAATTTTTCTCTGTCGTAGGTTCTGAGGAACATTTTCCAGTGTTTTAGACCGTTGAAAGACACCCATTCTACACAAACCTACTTGTATATGGAGAAACTGTCCAAAGATCTGATTCTAGCAGCTTCGGCTAATAATTTATATCAACCACAAATATTGTAAAAGGAAAAAAATATATAGATGGTGGACAACATAAGTAAGTATACAGAAGCAGGGAGGCATAGTACAGAAGTTCGGATTTAAAAAGTCATATGCAACTAGAACTGAATAAAAGTCGTTTTCAAAATTTTGTACGTCTTCTACAGATTTTAAATTATTTTTAAATACTTAATAATTGTTCCTGAAAACCGGAATGTGTAAAAAGGATAGAGCGAAAATGTTCATATTGATCAATAAGCCCAAAGAACCTTTATTTGACTATATGAAATTTTTATATATGATTTTTTAAATAATATTGTTCTTGACACAAGCAGCGTCCAAACTGAGCCCGAACGCACACGTATGTTTTTAAAAATTAGCAGATTAAATCGAAAAACTGTAAAAAATTGCCTTTGAGTTAAAATGTTAAATACCACCTGCCACTAACAAATTTTAGAGAAAAAAAAATAAACATTTTTTGTTTAAAAATTTGTTTTTTTTGCTCTAAAATGCACCATATTTGTTTTGGATTTTTCGCTCAACTTGATAGTCTATTAATCTTCCCGATAGCTGCTTTACATTTATTGCCACTCTATCAATTAATGGCACGTTCATAATGTAAAAAGTGAGAGAGAAGTTACGGAATAGGAACAGACACTCAAAGCCTTCCGTTTTTTAACTTTCTGAGATAGAATTTCGAAAATTAAAAATTCATTTAAAAAATGCGTTTCGCTCCACCCTTTGACTGGTACATTTTAAAAATCATCATGTTTTATAAAAATAGAATAGCCCACAACTCGGTGAAGTGGCGAGAAACACTTCATGCAATGGATGACTGTTGCGAGTATCGGTTATATTAGTTTAGGTAAGTAAATGAAATTTTTAAAAGACTAATCGAATAACTAGATAATAAGACCACTTTTTTAATAAGTATTTTGAAAATTATATACATCTTTATTATGCATTAGCGTAGGATACTAGCATATTACAGTACATACCAAATAAATTTTAAGTCACGTGATTAAGCTTAAGCCCAGCACAGCGATGCCCACGTTTATATATCTTCTTTTTAACAAAATATTTTAGGAAACAAAAATAAATTAATTATAAATATATAAACAATTATTATTTTCATCAACAAAACTCACCTTCTTAAGAGCACTTAGGGGACATAAAGGGCCATTACTACCGCTTTCCCGTTCAAAACATTCTAATAATGTTGCAATGACTTTTTTACGGCCATTAAGCTATTTGGTACACTTTGCACTAAAAAAGGTTCTAAAAAGAGCAATGTTCGACTGCAAGGTCTGCTAGTAAACATTTTGAAGCTTAAAGTATCACAACATTATTTATTTAAACCAAAAACACGTAATACAAAACTAAAGTCCTAAAACGAATGACAATATCAGGAAATAAATAAATAAATGCCTTGACATTTTTTACAGCAGAGCTACCACATGAATCACCACCGCGAAATTTAAGTTCCAGTTAGTCAGCCCGACGCGGCGCCGGCGCCGAATATTTTGTCCATGGTTGACAACAATGAATTAAAAAATCGCGCCCTCGATTACGTAACTAAAAGTTTAATTGATATACAGGGTGTCCCAGGCTGAGCGTGCATTAGAAGTTTCTAAAGAACTACAATGTCTAGACCGGAGATTTTTCGCACATTATTCTTTCACAGTGAGATCTATCGATTAAAAATATTTTCAATATTGCGGCACTTCCGAAAATACCGGAAGTTGAGAGCAACTTTCCTATTTTAAATGGGTGGCCCCATTTTTTATTACATACTTAAATTCTCTCTAAAATTCTATGAATATTGATGTTAAACATTTTATGTATGTGTAACAGTTTTTCGTGTAGCCTAAAAGTCAAATTTAGTGATTACCAGGGTCACTGTGTCATAATGAGAAAACATGTGGCTATCTATTTCAAAGATTAAATTGTTCGAATGTCATATAATAATGGCCGCATTTGTCATAGAATTGAGCGATTAAAAAATTATCATAAATAATTTTTTTTCAAATGGAAACCAACTTTTTTTTATTTCGCTCGTTAAAAGGCTTTTTAATTGTTACTTTTTAACTGTACATGTTCCTATACCTAAAATAAATCGTTTTTAATAAATAAAATATCAGCTATTAGATATCATTTAAGAGCGAAAATACGAGATATATTTTTATAAATACACTTTTTAAACTCTTAAGCAGGCAGTATTTTTGCTACCTATAGGAAATTGAAATAATTAATTTTCTGACAGATGCAAATAAATTGTCTGACCGTTTGACACTTAATGTCAAAGGAAGCTAGCTAAAATCAAGAAAAATATACGTTTTCTAACTCAATCTTAAATAACCTAAAAACGATTTATTTTAGATATAGGAACATGTATAGTTAAAAAGTAACAAATTGAAAAACCGTTTTATTAGTGGAATAAAAAAAACTGGGTTTTCATTTCAAAAAAATGATTTTTATGATAATTTTTTAATCACTGAATTACATGACAGCCACCGCCATTATTATATGACATTTGAACAAGTTAATTTTTGAAATAGATGGCCACATGTCTTCTCTTTATGTCACAGTGGCTGTGGTAATCACTAAATTTGACTTTTAGGCTATACAAATTTTCATGACAGGTAGATTTTTTCGTCCAAAAATTTAAAATAATTTTTTTCTCAAAAATGGTTAATGTTAGACATAGAGTGTTTAAATCAATATTCATAGAATTTTACAGAGAATTTAAGTAAATAATAAAAAATGGGGGCACTCATTTAAAATAAGAAAGTTGCTGTCAACTTCCGCTATTTCAGGAAGTGCCGTCATATTGAAAATACTTTTAATCGATAGATCTCGTTGTAAAACAATGATGGGCAAAAAATCTCCGATCTAGATATTTTGGTTCTCTAGAAACTTTACTTACTAATTAATTAAACTACTTTACTTACTTACTAATGCATGCTCAGCCTGGGACACCCTGTTTAATATACTTTGAATTAATAAATGACCCTAGATAGGGTAGCTATAACTATGGCGATAACTTATGACAGTTATGTATATATGTGCGTCTCAAAAGTGGCTCACCACTATGACTTTTTTATTTTTTCAGTTAAAAAAACGAGATTCGGTATGTTAGTATATGACATAAATTAGGATTGATTGTCGTATTCAATTGTTTTCGGTCACTTCCTGTTTCACCGGAAATGATTACAACTTTTGATTTTTAAATGGCACCCTCGGTATTTTTTACTTTATTCGGAAGAAAATGACACTGTGAATAGAATGAAATATCATGACTAACTTACCAAATCTCCTTTTTAAACTGTTTTATTTAGCTCGACCCGTACGGTATTTATTTATTTGTTTGTTTATTTGGGTCAAAATTAGAAACTGAAATTTAAGTACCTTCCTGTTGTCAGATTGATCTGAAATTTGGTACACACCTTTCGTTCCGATGACAATACAATATAGTAATATCAATAACATTGTAAATCTAAGATGGCCGCCGGTACAAAATGGCGGATTTCATATTTTTCCACAACCCCCTCAATATGGGTATCAAATGAAAGGGCTACACTAGTAGAATACTGTGATTATGACAAAATTTAAAATCCAAGATGGACGTCGTTACAAAATGGCGTATTAGGTGAGGGCATGAGTAGTCGGGTCCAGAACAGTTGTGTCCAAGATTGTGTGACGTTAGAAGGACAGATAAAAAAAAATAGGTGATGAATTTGTGAAAATGTTGCGGTCCAACAATGACGTTACAAAAGGATTGGTAAATGTTGCTATAGGCCACATTACAGAAATTGTTTGGCCTCAGTTCCGTCGAACCCAAATGTACGAAACAGATGTACCATCAGTTTGGATTGACTTTGGCAGACACGGCATACACGTTATACACCCGAAAGCCGTACAGTTTCCAGCAAAATTCAATTATGGTACGGCTGAAAGAAGTATGTTACCCTTAATTTTGTCATGGGCATCCACCGTCCATAAAATGCAGGGCAGCACAGTCGACCATGCAGTAGTGTATTTGGGCTCAAAATTGTTTGAGGAAGGGCAAGCATACGTGGCTCTAAGTCGAGTCAAGTTTCTGTAAGGGCTCTGTATTGAGGAATTAGATTGTAATAAATTATCAGGTAAAAAACCATGTAATAATGATGCATGGGCCCATTAACTATTGCTGTAATACTTTCTTCTATACTAAGTGTGGATTGCATCGACTTACTATAATCGTAACTGGAGATTTTGACAATCAATAACCAGCCGTGGCGGCTTCACCAGCGAACGCCGAGCTCATGATCTACCAAAGTATAAAGATATGCTTTGCCATAGGTAGGATTTCAGAGGGGCCCCACGTTTTTATTTTAGTCTAATATGCCTAAAAGCTATTCTGCCTAGTACTAAAATATTTCTGAACTAGAAGTTCAAAATACCTAATTGTTATTATTATTTTCTAGTTTTCAGTGCACATAAGATAAAACCGTTTAACTTAAAAGTTTTTTTACCGATTTTTTTTTATCTGAAGGAATAAGAAAGTTATAGGGGTGAGCCACTTTTGAGACGCACCCGGTACTTCACTGAAACTTCTGGGAGACATCAACGGCAACTACATTCTCTGGTTATAATTTATTTTGTTTGTGTGTCTTTATATCAAAATGTAGGTTAAAACTGAATAAATTAAAAAAATGCAATAATATGTTTATATCGAATTGAAAGGCAGCTTTATGGTACCCGTCAAAAATCATTTATACGCCGATCCTGCATTATCTATTTTTATTCAGTTTGTGTGTAACCGGTCTCGACTTCAGCAATTTATCGGTCAACCAGTGTCATATTGTTCGGGATCATTTCACATTTACCTGACGGGCATCCATTTTTTTCACGAGAAAGCTAATGAAAATTTTTGCAAAATCAAAAAAAAAACGTATAACTCTCTCAGCTGCACAATTCATCAATTATATTTATATTATACATACATTATTATTTTTTTACTGTCAAGTACTATAGCATGAATCATTTTTATCACATTTTACACGCACCCATACGTATAAAATCCATTTTGGTAAATTACATCTAATAATTTTTTGACTGATATGGCAAAAAATTTAATCATAAATTATTAAAAGAATCAAACCGAAGCTGAAAGGCATTGAAAATTGACCAATTTCAAATAATCCCCGACAAGTCGATAGTATCTAAACTAATAGATACTATAATGCTAAGTGTTCTTATTAAGAAAGTAAATAGCATTTTTGGCATAGTCCGCAAGAGGGTAATAACCGTAGATCCATATATTTGGCTTCATCGGTATACGGTGCTTCCAAATTATAAAATAACAACTTGGAGAGGGATAAATAATACAAAGAGCAAATTGTAGCCTAAAGCCTTAATTTTCAGTCTAGACCCAGTGTCGTTCAGGATTATAGGCATCGTCGAGGACCGCAAGAGCAAGCCGCCACAATACCTTTAGCTGAGTTACAAACCAAAACCAAAGTGATAATTTCAGATATTGTCATCACAATATGTATATCTGTACAGATAAAAATAAATCAAAAAGTTCCTATGAACATATACCCTAAAATGCTTCCCGAAAACGTTACAGGCCTCGAAAGGGCAAATAAAAATATCATATTTTGTTTATTTTTAAGAACACTGCTAAACCGTTTTTCTCATCGTAACCTTTAAACGCAAATATCTTAAAAACCATTTCGAACTAAACGAAGGGCTCCTTTTCACGTAAAAAAGGCCTAGCTTTTTATGTAATTTGTTGAAATTACTGTATCTTTAAGGATAAAAGAAGTACTACCAGTGATACTGCCTACCCTAGCAGAAAGTAATCTTTCAAGGGTGTTACGAAATTTTACACTATCGCCTTTCGCTTTGGCATTAAAATGTGTGTAAGAGCCTAACAGTCGTTTTCATAGTCGACCGCTAGCCGCCATTCTTATTTCAGAGTCGAGCGCTCTCCGAGTAACGCGTGCGCACATCCGTCATATAGAGTAACCGCTCTTTCGCCGGCGCGCGGCAGACGGTTGTATAAGCATTTTTTGCCGTTTCATAGTCGATATCCAGGCGAGGGGTCACGATGGCAGCTTAAACCCCATCCAGTGATTTTCGGCCGGATGGGGTTGCTTGAGACTGGAGCATGTCCTGACCATTTCCGAGCGGCCCGCCAGTTTAGTCTGGTTTATTTCTCTATTTGAAAGAAGCACCAAGCAAACTGAATTAATTATGGATATTTATAATACTGTGACGATTAAATGCAGAAATGGACGAGAACGATGACATTCATATTTTTGAGGCCATTATTCCGTTCGGTTTGAGGCATATGAATTCCGTTCGTATATTTGACCATTTAAATGTTTTATTGTTTTGTTTTTGTTGTGCTTATAATTTTTTTTAATTTTCCTATTGTTTTTACGTTGATTACATCAATTCTCTTTGTAATTTACACAAACTGAAAAAAATATACCAAATTCACAAAACATCAGTCATCTACACAAATCAAAAATAGAGCCAATTTAAAAATATAAATGACCTCTACACTGGTCACATTTTTCCTTAAAACAATTTTAAAATCCTTAACAAAGCACCAATAGGTTAAGGTTAAGGTTAATAAAAATTTATAAACATAATAAAAACGAATCCATAAAACTTTCCAATAACCGAACCAATGTTCTTAAAAATAAACTAAATATATTATCTTTATTTTCCCTTTAGAGGGCTGTAACCTCTTCGGGAAGCATTAAGAACACTAAAGCATATGTTTATAGGAACATTTTGTTTTACTTTTTTCTGCAGAATCGCTCATCAAGGTTAGATATATTATTTCTTTAATACTCTGTATAAAAAAAATAATTTTTTTATAGACCTCAGGATATTCGCAGAGTCATGTTTCTGGCTTATGCCCTTCATCAATACAACGTATCCAAGGTAGAATATGATAACTTGGAAATAGAACTCTTTATTAACTTATAAACGTCTTAATAACGTAGAGCAATGTAAATGCAATCAAAGTTTCTTCTCTCTTTATGAAAATTTAATAGTTTAGGCGACGCGACGTGAGTAGATTCATAAGTGGACATAAGCAAGTTTTTCCCAATTTGGCTCGATCTCAGTGAATTATATCACTGGCTGTCGATAGCAAACATATTCTAGGGCGCTTTTAAAAATAAAATATGGCGGAGAACTTTTCCAGTTTAGATTTTTTGTCTTCTTTCGCCGAATTCCATTTCTCAGCAAATGCTAACGTCATAGAGATAAAAGTCGATAACATATTTATTTCCATATCTTTTGAGTATTCACAGATATCTATATCTATTGCAGATACTAGTAAATAGTAGTAAATTTTGGTATGATGGATTATATTATTTATGATTGATATTGGGTAATCAAAAGTTTAATTTTCCATATTTACATTTGAGAATATTTTTTTTCTAAGTATCTTTATCTAGTATCCATACATCTAGTTATTTTGACAAAATACCACATATTTAATAACTAAAATAGTCACACCGGCTTATTTTTTTTTGTAAAAAGTTCCAATAACATTGAAAATACATTTTTCTGAAAAAAAAACGATTTTTTTGTAAATCAATTTTATTTTTTCATGTCGTCACTGTTTAGAAAATCAAAAACTAATTGCACATTCTAATAGCCACTTTATTAAGGCTATCTGACAGTATTTTTAGGTTTTCAAATTCGCTGATATAATTTGTGAGATACAGAGGCCAACTTATTTTTTTTTAATACTGGCCTGCATTTTTTATTTCAAGTTTTGCAAGAACTCGATCTTCTGAGTACAATGATATTTCACACTATTTTTTTTTTGATTCGGACATTTGAACACAATTTATTTAAACTAATTACAAGTCCGGCTCTGTTTTGTTTTTAAATATTTAATCTATTCATTGTTAACAATATTGCAAAATAAAACACCAAATCGCCACAATACACCAAAACACTTTTACTTTTATACTGTACGTGCGTTTCGCTAACCGTGGTGGCATCATCAGCAGATGATTATACAGTTTATAAGCATCTGCTGATGATTAAACAGTTTATAATCATCTGCTGATGATGCTGTACACGTCCAGTATAAAAGTAAAAGTGTTTTGGTGTATTGTGGTGATTTAGTGTTTTATTTTGCTGTGTAACACCAAAGGTTCCAACCCTCAACTGTAATCTGTAATGTTAACAATATTAATAAGCTTTCAAACTTAACAATGACGTGGGGTTTAACATTGAATACGGAAAATCAAATGCAATAAAATAATATAAAATAAATAATATAAATATAATATAAACAATCAAATCATTTCCCCGTAAGATGGATTGGAAATGGTAAAGGAGTATAATGGCCAACGACGACCTGTAGTCCAGGGAGGGCGAGGGGGGGACATTACTTGCCGTCATTTCTAAAAGTGAAATCAATACAACCCAACATTTACAATAAAAAGTACAAAATGCATTCGGAAGTGTAAGAAGAAACTTTAAAGAGCTATAAATAAAATTGAATGAACAATAAATTTGCGCAATAGGGAGGGTGATAACCCTTTCGAACATGTAGAGCATTAAAACTAGTTTGTATAAGTTGATTTATTCATAATAACATATTATGAGATTGCACATTGAGATTTTAAATTCACAATAAAAAAGTTAAAAATAATATTTTTAAACTGCTGACCTGGATATTATTTATTTGAATCTTCCAATTGGCTCGATTTTCATTATTCAATGTTAATTAGGGCTGATTGATATTGTTTCGATGAATATAATCAGATCAAATAATTAAAAAAAAACAGTGTCGGACTGGAAATTATTTTAAATATATTAAATAGTTTTGTTGTTAGTAAGGTACCCAAAACAAAAAAAAGTATAAAGTGTGGCATATCGTTGTACTCAGGAGACCGAGTTATTTTTCAGAACTGGAAATAAAAATTGGCCTCTGTATCTCACAAATTACCAGCTAATTTGAAAGTAAAAATACCATCATATAGCCCTAGTAAAATGGCTATGAGAATACTCAATTAGTTTTTTGATTCTCTGAAAAGTAACGACAGGAATAAATAAAATTAATTTTTAAAAAAATCCGGTTTTTACAAAAAAACTCTGGTAAAATGGCATCTTGGTAAACATTCCAAAGCGCAACTTTGCCCTAATTTAACCATGTTCGTATCTGTTACGCTTATAGTCTAAGGGCCAGCGCCGAAAAAATTCTCTGAATTTACCAAAGCCAGTTTTTGGACAGTTGATTACAGTAGTTATGTACATACATATACCGCGGTCAGTCAAGCGAAAATTAGAACAGGGATCTCTGGGATGTGGTCAAAATTGTGAAGATAACTTAGGTAATGCAACGAATTTACTAAGGCTGAAAATCTTTATACATAATCTTTATACATTTTCACAAATAACGGCATAATAAAATTCAGAGACTTTTTTCTTTACCGGCTCTCCGTCTATTACCAATATACCAATGCTCGTACCCCGAATATGTAACACCGTGTATACCTGAAATGTAAATGATACAATTAGTTACAAATCATACAGAATAGGCACTTTACATATTCAGGTTACACTAATTATTTTTTATGCTACCGTATTTCTGTTTTTTACTGCAGGCGTTGTTTGCTTTTAATCTATTTAGTCGCATCCCTTTAATTTACGCCCTGGTGTGCACGTGCCAGAATGAGTTCTCGGTACTATTTTCCGCAGCGCGCGATGCCCACATCAATGACCCCAATCCTGTCACATCCCGCTCCGCGAAACAGCGTAAACGCCGCTACGGATTGCGGTCGATTGTTGCTCCGGCCAGCCCGGATTATTTTCTAGCTTTATAGAATTTTTCGAGCGATCTCTGCCCTATATATGCGTTTTTGAAAGACCGCGATAAGTGAGGCATTGTTTTCAATATTATTCACCGTTTTTGACCTATACAAAGTATGTACTCAAGTTAATTCTAAAGGTCTCCTATTGTATAATACGTTAATTCTTTTTTATATTTTGCATATAGGGGTAGAAAAAAAACGTAAGTAACTTTTAAACACTATTATTTTTCTAAGTATGGGGAATGCATATTTGCATCCGTTGCAACCAATTCTGAAAGCAGTTACGTTACTCAATTGTTGGTACCTTCAAAATTGCGTTTTTGAAGACGCTGACTGCATCTTCTAGGGACTGGAACCTTTGATCACGCTGTCCATTTTTAATTTTTGGAATAGTAAAAGGTGTCTTAGGTACAATAGGTAGAATATGTAGAATACAGGTTATGCAACGGAAAATGGAAAGGTCCATGTTGGGATTAGAGATAAAATACTCAATCATACCATACGAAATCGAACAGGAGTAAGAGATGTGGTGATGTCTGTCTTACATCTTAAAATCTTAAATGGAATTGGGCAGGGCATGTGGCTAGGATAACAGATGGACGGTGGATAAAGAGACTTGTGGAATGGAGGCCTATAGAAGCATAGGACGACCTCCTAGTACATGGACAGATGATATTAAGAGAGTGGCTGGAAACTGGATTCAAGTGGCACAAAACAGAAAGAAATGGCTAGAGTTAAGGGTGGCTTTTGTTCAGTACTGGAGAGAATAAGCTAAATGTTGATGATTATGATGATGATGATGATGATGATGATATCGTTAGGTCTGGATGTATTGAGAATGGTCCAACAATTCGATGATTTTTTGCTTTAAAGTCTCAGCTCTTGTTATTCGTCTTGGTGGAGCATCATTCGCCGTTGAGGGTTATTTTTCCGAAACTCACCACGTAACGTAATTACTTCCTGCAAAAAAAAAGATATGCGTCAATAAGCAGTAACAATTGTTTGGCCTTGCAAAGGAATTGTAGGTACATGACCCGCTTTTGAGACAAATGAAGCCACCATATTTTTGAAAACACTTTGATAGCTTTTGTCGGTTTTGGTTCATCTCGGAACCTCGGAATCTCCGAACAAAATAGCCGATTGACATTTATTTTCGGATTTATAAGCCGAGGATTCATCACCACTCGAAATACTGTAGCTTTCTGCGTCAAATCGGCGGCGTAGAGGTTTTCCATACCAACTGACTCTAATAATTGCTTGAAAATAATAGCTGTTCACTAGTATTTAGTAGTAATTAAGGAGAAAAAAGTGCACATTCGATGGAAGTGCAAATCGTCCACACTCAATGGAAGTATGACCGGCAATGGAAGTGATCCGTTCTGGTTCCAAGGTAGCATATAGATAATACAGCAGTATTTTGAACAACATATATGATCTTTTGTGGGTATCTTGAAAATACTGAAATATATAGAACATATTCAAATCTAAATTCAACCAAAACTAGAGGGAAAAATGGCAACAACTTTCAAATCGAATGATCTCAATCATTCCAGATTATCTGGTCAGTCAGTCATCCGTTACTACAAAACTAACAAAAAAATCACTTCATACTGTTAGGCGGCATAAAGTTATCCGGGTCAGCTAATTTATAGTTACATAAAATTGCAGCAAATTTAAAACATTCGAACGAACTCGGAACAAAGGCGCGAAAGTAAAATATTACAAAGACAAAAGTGCGTAAATCAAATTAAATTAAAAAGCGCGCACTTGAAAAAATAGCAACCGACCATTCTAAACGTCCTCTTGTATCAGATAAGGCCGTTTCATAAATCTAACAGCTTCATTAATAACCTCCTGAATTTCGGCCGGAGGAATCCATTTAATTTCGCAGGTGCGATGCCGCGCTACTGCCGCGAATTTACATAATTTTCTCCCTTATTCTTACCACTTCCTCCCACTTTTATACCACCAGCCCTTATTCCGTTCCTCCTTATTATTTGGCCGGCACCCAGAAATGAATTGGGATATTTTGTCAGACGCAAATTAGTTTTTAAGCTTTGCTCCGACGCAATTTCTTAACAGAGGCAGAGAAATTGGGAGAAAAAAAAGCGAGAAAAAAAAACTCCATAACATCTCCGAAAGGTATCTTGCATTTTTATTCAATTCTTTTAGGAATATAATTTAATTCAAACATTTGACCTAGAGAATAAAAAATATTAAATTTGGATATATAATATAACAAGTTTCCCGTTTATCTAAATACATAATATAAACTCGAGTTAGTTACAATCTATAAAATTCAAAAACGGCCGAACCGATATTAATGATCCCTGGTTAGTGTGGTTTGTCTCCGTCTTGAACAGTAGAATAACTATTAAAATATAGGAAGAATCACGTACAAAAATATACACAAAATTAAACCCGTACACTTGTTTGTAATACTTGTCAATCACTGCAAATCGGTGACATACTAGATATTATAGGCTAGAAATCCAATGGAATATAGTGAGAAAATAGCACATCATAATTCATTTAATATAGAAAGATACTGAAATATATAGAACATAATATTTAAATCCAAAAACGAGAGAGAAAAAATGGCAACAACTTTCAAATTCATTGACCTCAATCATTCCAGATTATTTGGTCAGTCAGTCATCCATAAAACAAGACTGACAAAAAAAAATTAGTTCACTTCATACTTTTAGGCGGCATAAAGTTATCTGGATCAGGTAATTTATAGGTATATAAAATTCCAACAAATATAAAGCTTTCGAACGAACTCGGAACAAAGGTGCAAAAGTAAAATATTACAAAGGCAAAAGTGCGTAAATCAAATTAAATTAAAAAGCGCGCACTTGAAAAAATAGCAACCAGCCATTCTAAACGTCCTCTTGTATCAGATAAAGCCGTTTCAAAAAATCCAACGGCTTCATTAATAACCTCGCGAATTCCGGCTGGAGGGATCCATTTAATTTCGCAGGTGCAATGCCGCGCTACCAGCCGCAAATTTGCATAATTTGCCCCCTTATTCTTACCCCTTCCTCCCACTTTTAAACCACCAGTCCCTATTCCGTTCCTCCTTATTATTTGGCCGGCAACCAGAAATGAATTCCGATATTTTGCCAGACGCAAATTAGTTTTTAAGCTTTGCTCCGACGCAATTTCTTAACAGCGCCAGAGAAATGGAAAGAAGAAAAAAAGCGAGAAAAAAACTTGATAACATCTCTGAAAGGTATCTTTCGGATAAAAATTGCATTTTTATTCAATTCTTTTAGGGATATAATTTAATTCAAACATTTGTAGTAGAGAATAAAAAATATTAAATTTGGATATATAATATAACAAGTTTCCCGTTTATCTAAATATATAATATAAACTCGAGTTATTTACAATCTTTATAATTCAAAAACTGCAAAACCGATATTAATGCTCCCTGGATGATGTGGTTCGTCTCCGTCCGAATGACAGAATCACTATTAAAATACACTTGAGTGACATACTAAATATCATAGGCTAGAAATCCAATGGAAAAGAGTGAGAAAATAGCACATCATATTCAGATCTAGAAAAATACTGAAATATATAGAACATAGTCAAATCTAAATTCAACCAAAACTAGAGGGAAAAATGGCAACAACTTTCAAATCAAATGATCTCAATCATTCCAGATTATCTTGTCAGTCAGTCATCCGTTACTACAAAACTAACAAAAAAATCACTTCACTTCACTTCATACTGTTAGGCGGCATAAAGTTATACGGGTCAGGTAATTTATAGTTATATAAAATTCCAGCAAATTTAAAACATTCGAACGAACTCGGAACAAAGGCGCAAAAGTAAAATATTACAAAGGCAAAAGTGCGTAAATCAAATTAAATTAAAAAGCGCGCACTTGAAAAAATAGCAACCAGCCATTCTAAACGTCCTCTTGTATCAGATAAAGCCGTTTCAAAAAATCCAACGGCTTCATTAATAACCTCGTGAATTTCGGCTGGAGGAATCCATTTAATTTCGCAGGTGCGATGCCGCGCTACTGCCGCGAATTTACATAATTTTCTCCCTTATTCTTACCACTTCCTCCCACTTTTATACCACCAGCCCTTATTCCGTTCCTCCTTATTATTTGGCCGGCACCCAGAAATGAATTGGGATATTTTGTTAGACGTAAATTAGTTTTTAAGCTTTGCTCCGACGCAATTTCTTAACAGAGGCAGAGAAATTGGGAGAAAAAAAAGCGAGAAAAAAAACTCGACAACATCTCCGAAAGGTATCTTTCGGATATAAATGGCATTTTTATTCAATTCTTTTAGGGATATAATTTAATTCAAACATTTGACCTACAGAATAAAAAATATTAAATTTGGATATATAATATAACAAGTTTCCCATTTTTCTAAATACATGATATAAACTCGAGTTAGCTACAATCTTTATAATTCAAAAACGGCTAAACAGATATTAATGCTCCCTGGTTGGTGTGATTCGTCTCCGTCCCGAATAGCAGAATCACAATTAAAATACCTGAAAAAATATACAGAAAATTAAACACGTATGCTTGTTTGTAATAATTGATATCCACTGCAAATCGGTGACATACTAGATAGTATAGGCTAGAAATCCAATTAAAAATAGTGGGAAAATAGCATATCATACGCAGAAAAATACTGAAATATATAGAACATATTTATAAATCTACATGCAACCAAAACTAGAGAAAAAAATGGCAACAACTTTCAAATCGATTAGTCTCAATCATTCCAGATTATTTGGTCAGTCAGTCATCCATAACACAAGACTCATAAAAAATCACTTCACTTCACTTCATAATGTTAGGCGGTATAAAGTTATCCGGGTCAGGTAATTTATAGGTATATAAAATTGCAGCAAATTCAAAACATTCGAACGAACTCGGAACAAAAGCAAAAAAGTAAAATATTACAAAAGCAAATGTGCTTAAATCAAATTAAATTAAATAGCGCGCACTAAAAAAAATAGCAACTGGCCATTCCTAACGTCCTCTTGTATCAGATAAAGCCGTTTCATAAATCTAACGGCTCCATTAATAACCTCCTGAATTTCGACCGGAGGGATCCATTTAATTTCACAGGTGCGATGCCGCGCTACTGCCGCGAATTTGCATAATTTTCCCCCTTATTCTTACCACTTCCTCCCACTTTTAAACCACCAGCCCCTATTCCGTTTCTCCTTATTATTTGGCCGGCAACCAGAAATGAATTGCGATATTTTGCCAGACGCAAATTAGTTTTTAAGCTTTGCTCCGACGCAATTTCTTAACAGCGGCAGAGGAAGGTGAATAAGAAAAAAAAGCGAGAAGAAAAACTCGATACCGCTTCTGAAACGTATCTTTCGGATATAAATTGCATTTTTATTCAATTCTTTTAGGGATAGAATTTAATTCAGACGTTTGACCTAGAGAATGAAAAATATTAAATTTGGATACATGATATAACATGTTTCCCATTTATTTAAATATATAATATAAACTCGAGTTAGTTACAATCTTTATAATTCAAAAACTGCTGAACTGATATTAATGATCCCTGGTTAGTGTGGTTCGTCTCCGTCCTGAATAGCAGAATAACATTAAAATACCGAAAAAAATAATTAAAAAAATATACAGACAAGCAAACACGTACGGTTATTTGTAATAACCGATATCGACTGCAAATCGGTGACATACTAGATATTATAAGTTATAAATTCAATAAAAAATATTGGGAAAATAACACATCATATTGAGATCTAGAAATATATTGAAATATATAGAACATATTCAAATTTAAATGCAACCAAAACTAGAGAAAAAAATGGCAAAAACTTTCAAATCGATTGATCTCAATCATTCCAGATTATTTAGTCAGTCAGTCATCCGCACCACAACACTGACAAAAAAATCACTTCATTTCACTTCATACTGTTAGGCGGCATAAAGTTATACAGGTCAGGTAATTTATAGGTATATAAAATTCCAGCAAAATTAAAACATTCGAACGAACTCCAAACAAAGGCAAAAACGTAAAATATTTCAAATGCAAAAGTGCGTCTATCAGGCTAAATTAAAAAGCGCGCACTTGAAAATATACCAACTGGCCATTCCAAACGTCCCCTTCTTCTAGATAAAGCCGTTGCATAAACGGCTTCATTAATAACCTCTTGAATTTTTGCCGGAGGGATCCATTTAACTTTGCATGTGCGATGTCGCGCTACTGCCGCGAATTTTCATAATTTTCCTCCTTATCCCACTTCCTCCCCCTTTTAAACCACCGGTCCCTGCTTCGTTCCTCCACGTCTTATTATTTGGCCAGCACCTAAAAATGAATTGCGATATTTTGCCAAACGCAAATTGGTTTTTAAGCTTTGCTCCGACACAATTTCTTAACACCGGCAGATGAATGGGAAGAAGAAAATACCGATACCATCTCTGAAATGTGTCTTTCGGATATAGATTGGATTTTTATTTAATTTTTTTAGGGATAGAATTTAATTCAAACATTTTACCTAGAGAATAAAACATATTAAATTTGGATATATGTATAATATAACAAGTTTCCCATTTATCTAAATACATAATATAAACTCAAGTAAGTTGCAATCTTTATTTTTGAAAAACGTTCGTGAACCGATATTAATGACCCCTGGTTAGTGTGGTTCGTCTCCTTCCGAATAGCAGAATCACTATTAAGATACCGGAAAAAGTTATGAAAAATATACATAGAAATTTAAGCACGTAGGCTTGTTTTGTAATAATTGAAATCCACTAAAAATCGGTGACATATTAAATATTATAGGCTAGAAATCCAATGGAAAATAGTGGGAAAATAGCACATCATATTCAGATCTAGAAAAATACTGAAATATATAGAACATATTTAAATTTAAATGCAACCAAAACTAAAGAAAAAAAATGGCAACAATCTTTCAAATCGATTGATCTCAGTCATTCCAGATTATTTGACGAGTCAGTCAATCGTACCACAAGACTGGCAAAAAAAAATCACTTCACTTCACTTCATACTGTTAGGCGGCATAAAGTTATCGGGATCAGGTATATAAAATTCCAGCAAATTCAAAACATTCGAACGAACTCGAAACAAAAGCAAAAAAGTAAAATATTACAAAGGCAAAAGTGCGTATATCAGGCTAAATTAAAAATCGCGCACTTGAAAAAATAGCAACCGGCCATTCCAAACGTTCTCTTGTATCAAACAAAGCCGTTTCATAAATCCAACGGCTTCATTAATAACCTCCTGAATTTCGGCCGGAGAAATCCATTTAATTTCGCAGGTGCGATGCCGCGCTACTGCCGCAAATTTGCATAATTTTCCCCCTTATTCTTACCACTTCCTCCCACTTTTGGTCCCGGGCTGTTCTGTTCCTCCTTATTATTTGGCCAGCAACCAGAAATGAATTGCGATATTTTGCCAGACGCAAATGGGTTTTTAAGCTTTGCTCCGACGCAATTTCTTAACAGCGGCAGAGAAATAGGAAGAAGAAATAGCGAGAAAAAAACTCGATAGCGTTTCTGAAAGGTATCCTTCGGATACAAATTCCATTTTTATTAGTTCTTTTAAGGGTAGAATTTAATTTAAACATTTGACCTACTGAGAGGAAAATATCATGATGTGGATATATAAAAAGTTTTCCATTTATCACAATTTATAAAAAAATGTAGCGTTAGTTACACCTTTAATAACCCAAGAACGGCTGGACCGATTTTAGTTATCCCTGATTTGTCGCATTCGTCTCTACCCCGAATAATAGAATAACAGAACTATTAAAATACAAAGAAAATTATACAGAAAATTAATTTTTCAGTCATTTTCCGCATTTGATAGCCTGCTCAAGTTATGTACTTTTATAGCTTACTTCTAATAACTGATTTCCACTGTAAATCAGTAACATAGTAGACATAATAGAGTAGACATTCAATGGAGATTAGTTGGAAGATAGCAGATTTGAATCATCTAGAAGGGCCTAGAAAATATACTTCAATCGAAATGTAAACGAAAATATACATAATAAATTAATGATAACAACTGTAAAATAGGTTGTTTTCCAATTATTCCAGATCATGTCCTTTTTCTCGCAGCCAATCACCATTTTCTAGCTCTTTTTATTTCAAAAATATACTTATCTTTTTTCATAATAGAGGATTTTCCAATATCGGTAGCTTTAAAACCTATAGTTCATATCATATAAACATTTAGTCACGCAATTAATCTTGAACAGCACAGATTGCCCACTTTCACATATTTTCTTTTAATCAAAACATATTAGGAAACAAAAATACATTAATTATAAATATATAAACAGTTATTTTTATTTACATCAACAAAACTCACCTCCTTAACAGCACTTAAGGGACATAAAGGGCCATTACTACCGCATACCCTGTCAAAATATTCTAATAAGGTTGTGATGAGTTTTTGCATTGGCTATTAAGCTATCTTGTACACTTCTCAGTAAAAGAGATTCGAAAATAAATAACGTTCGACTGCCAAATTTGCTAGTAAACCGCAACACAATTTATTTAAATCAAAAAATCGCAATACAAAACTAAAGTGTCAAAACGAATCATAATGTCAGGAAATAAATAAATAAATGTGCCAACTTGACATTTTTTACAGCAGAGCTACAACTCGAATCTCCAGCGCGAAATTTAAATTCCAGTTAGTCAGCCCGGCACCGAATATGTCCATGGTTGGTAACAATAAATTTAAAAGTCGCGCCCTCGTAACTAAAAGTTTAATTGGTATCGCTTATAGTTTAATCAGTAGAAAGTTGTAAAATTTAATTTTAAATGGTTTAAAAATATGTTGCAGAAAATTTTGCTAATATGACATTAAAAGTTTATATATCTTTAATGTATATTTAACTGATATTAACTAATAAGTTAACATCTCTTTAATATCATTATTACAGAAGCACTATAAAAACTTTATAGATTAGCATATCCTTATTATTAGTAACATAAAAGGAACTTCCGAAAACAAACATTAACTAAGGACATAAACTGAATATATTTGCGAGCTAATAAAAGCTTATGTCAACCAGTTTCACGAGTAAAACTTTTCACTAGGTAAGTCCGATTACTTTATGTTCCGATATTATAGACACGAGTGATTCAAACTTTGCACAAACATCTTGTAAGTTGATTCTAGCCATGCCATTCATAAAACAACCATGAAAAAACCTGACTTCGAAAATTCTCGCCTTCTAACTTTGCGCCAACTTTTTTGAAGTCCTTAGGTTTTGTCGGGATGTTTTGGAGGCCAAAAAATATATATAATATGAGGAAGGATCTAAAGCATGAAAATAATATTGAAAATAATATTTTATAACTTATACAGGGTGTTTTGTTTGGTTTGGTAAAAAAATATGTGATCTTTGTCGTGGGGAGATTCCTTACTCAAAAATAAAATTTATTTTGTAACATAGGTCCGACTATAGCTACTAACCGTCTACTTTAATTAGTAGCTACAGGGGTTTAAAGTCTTATTTTTTTAATTTATTATGATTTTTCCCAAGTGATTTTAAGCGATTGGAATAGAATTTTGAGGCTAAATAATTGTAAGTGCAACATATTTCAGTGCTAAAAAAGTAGACAAGTTTTTTATTCTAAGAGCTACAGATGCCCGTCGCACTATTTTCGGACACTGTATAATGTAACTTGAAATTATAAACAGCACGTGCCTATAACACAGAATGCTAGATTTGTTTTTTATTTTGCTTAAATTTCAAAGAAAACCGTTCAAAATTGGCTTTCAATAGGCTCTATAAAGGGTACACGTGGTAATGGAAATAAAGCATCCATTAAACTTGCATTTCGCGGTTAATAATTTTCTAGGTGAATAAATTTCGTTGAAAATTGAAAGGTTTAATGGAAATCACCAAGTTATATTGTTAGAATATTAACTTATATATAATTTTTCTTTTTGAATCTGGGCAACGGCCTAGCTACGTCTAAAAAGACAAACGACGCACAGAGGGAATTTTTTCCAAATTCGTGGCCAAAATTTAAAATTCTGAAATGAGCAATATTCTCATAATTAATATTTGAAATGAAAGGCAACATATCTATCTATAAGCTAAAAAAAAATTATTATAAATTTTCACCGTATTCTCTAGTTACGTTGATCCAAAGTTAGCCTTGGCGAGACCTATGTTATGCTGGCTGTCATTACTTAAATTTTCGTTACTAATGACGTTTGGTTTTATTGTGTTTCCAATAACTTTTTGCGAAAAGTGAAACATGGATTGTGTACCTTCATGTATGTAGAATAATATAATATTTTACTTAGTAGTATTTTAAAAATGCATATATAAACTTGTATTGGTTTTGTTTTATATTGTTCAAAATGAAAAAAGAAAAAATTAAGCGTTCATTCCGTTAAGCATTTGGTACACTATTAATGCGTATTAAGCTCAATGCTTTTCACTGTTTTATTTATCAATGCTTAATCTTATTAACTGTGTTAAAACTGACTGCTAGTTTTTGCTAATCTGTTCAAAATAACAGATTTTTAGCTCTAAACGTAATGTGAAATCTATTTATATAATACAATAAATTGTCTCACTAACAGCATCAAAAATTTTTTTTAAGGGACCGTTAGGTTAAAGGTCTTCTAAGTACCATTTTAAAACTGATTGTCACTGATGACCTGTACGTCACGTCAAATAAATGGCACCTTTAAATTTAATTGTCCTTTAGTTAATGGACACTTAAAAAAATATCTGTGAAAGTGACTGTAAGTGACGGATATAGGTACATATCAATGCACAGCTTAAACCTCTGGGTCTAGAGACTCAAAATTTTGCACAAAGGTTTCTTATACAAAGTAGGCGAGCAATAAGAAAGAATTTTATAAAACTTGAATTTAAAGGGGTTGGAACCACCCTTTCAATATTAAAATATATTTTATTTAAGAAGCCACTGGTTTCACGACAAAATGCTTGAACACGTATTTTTTATTTTTGTTTTTGACATACGAAGATATTTTTTTCCACAACGATTGTCCCATAGGGGGTGAATACAACCCCCTTTTCATCAAGCTGAAACCAATGGGAGTAAAAAGCTGAATTTTGGCTTAGGTATAGACTGTTAGGTGTAGCTAACCTTTAGGTTCAATAAGTAGGGATTTTTTGAAACCCAAATTTTAAGGGATGAACAACCCCTTAAATAATTTTTATTTAAAAAAACTATTGATTTTGGTGAAAAGCGATAGAAAATACGTGTTCAACCATTTTTCTGCAAAATTAACCATTTTTTAAAATAAAACATATTTTAGGGGTTGTATCACTCCCTTAAAATTCATATGTAATGAAAATGAAAAACATAAGAACAATTTGTAAAAAATACATGTTTAAAGATGAAGATTCGTGAATATTTTCTTCTAATAATTAATATTACCTCTGTTTCGAACTTTGCAATTTTTTACCACCCTGTATAGCATCAAAGTGTATAATAAACATTTTCTTAGTAAATATGACTCACTTTTAATGTAAATACTAGTTTCGAAAAGAAATAGTAAGTTTATGCTACAAATTTGGAAAAAATCCCCTCTGTGCGACGGTTCGCATTAGAACACCGAAGTTAAGCGACGTCATGTAAGGCGATACTAGTGGATGGACGTGTGACCGATTCGAAACTCTGTATCGTGCTGTTGTCCAAAAAAAGGTAAAAGTGTAAAATCTCTATTGACACACACTGCTCATTCACGCCGGTTTGAGGCCGGATGAGATCGGATATCTCGTGAGTAAGAGTCGATTTAGACACTTGCCAAGTCGGTAGGCCATTTACCATGATATGGCCGAGGATCGCGGTTCGGATTCCGCGCAAACAAAATAGGCCCCGTCCAGATTAGCTCTGGCAGCAAAAAGGAGACGTTAACTGAAATCTTTACTTTTTTTGAATCTCTTAATATTAACACTTAAAAACATTATGGAGTGTGATGCTTAGCCGATAAACAACTGATTACACATCAGCAGCAGTATTTATAATATACGAAATTCAAATAATTAGTTTTTCGACAGGAGGAAATAAATTGTCTGATTGTCTGATTTTTGAGTTAGTTATGTCAAATGAGCTGATAAAATCAAGAAAAATTAACGCTTTAAAACTGAACCTTTTAACAGTCAAATTTCCTCGCAACGACCTCTGTGTGCTAGCTCATAAATTATCGCAAATAACTATTATTTTTGCATCATGTTTACTATAATTTTATTGTTAAATATTATTTTATTTAAATTTTACAATTATGCAACCCGATATACACCGCGATATACAGCTATAGATACACAATACTGTCACTGGACCAGGCACACCAGGTAGTAGGCTTTTTGTCCATCTCTCTATATCTTTGACCATCACTTTTGTCCGTCACTTGTCACTGTCAGATCAAATCAGATGTTTTTGGATTTATTTATCCTTTGTTTTGGTTATTGAAATTTTATAATTATCAGATTGATGTTGAAATCTGATTTTGTGAAGGAAATCGAATCCTTGCATCACTTCTTGTGTACTCCCCGGCTGAATAGCAGGTCTTCGTAAAGAAGGATTAAAGCTTCCGAAACATATTTGGTTAGAGACGTGGTTGGATTTCGTTGAATTTGTATGGACCACCGACCAAATTTCCGTCAAGGGATTAAATAGCCGAATTTTCCGACCGATATTCCGATTCCACGTGCCCAAGAAGTCCCCGAATAGTTCCAAGGTATGCTATAATTCTTCTGCCTATTCTAAGTCAATGCTCAACTGATTTTTATTCGTATTGTTGTCTGGTTTTCGACTTTTCCACGCCCACGTGGTGTAGAAAGATTAGTTGAGTGTTATCTTTCTTAAGTCTTATTTGGTTGTTCGTAATTGTAGAGCAAGAAGACCGATCCAGACCGTAGTGCACAGAACAGTCCAGAATTCCATCCGTTCCTGCTGCCCGTGTGTAGAGTTACCCGTTGGACATCATAAACCCTCGTCGAGGTAAAGTTCAGATTTGATTAGTTCTTCTTTATTACCTTTATTAACTCCTACACGTTGTGCTAGTCCTTGTTCTATAATTGAGGCTCTTTTCTAAGACAACCAATGTTATTTAGGGGTTTTTATGTTCACCACTTGAAACCTCAACAACTTGCCTTTCATATGTACATCTGCTGACATCCGTGGGCTCCAGTGACAGTACACCGAGCTGCTGTACCCTGCTGTAGCCACCTCATAGCTATACACCGTAGCTCATCCGGAGGAACTTCCGAGTTGTTTCAAGATTGTACATCCATTAGAGTAAGACTGTTTAGATTTAGATTTGCTATTTATAAACCACCCTGACTGTATCTAGTATAAGTTAGCTAAAGGGGTTTGACGTCATAGGTTTAGTTCTTATTGATTTACATACTGATTTAACTTACATTTTCAGTCATTTACATTCATTTTTCATTTTCTATTCGTTTTTTTATATATCCTATTTAACTTTTAATATTTTAATAAATTGCTTAAATATTTTTAGTAGTATTATTTACAGTCTAGTCTCATAGGTAAGTTAGAGTCACTTAAGTTTAACGAATTATAGTAATATTTGAAGTTCATGATAGTTGCACTCAACAGTTCGAGGTTAGTGTTGAAGTCTACTTACTAGTTACATCTTTATTGCCGAGTTCATAGAGTATAATCTCGTGGGGCCCTTTTATTAATATTTTTGAACCCCGACTACCCGGCTGTTAAAATTAAAAAGCTAGTGGCCTCTATGTAACTCATTACCGATTAAGTAAACTTGTGTTTTATTGAACTTCAAATTAGAAAGGGCGTGGCAATTCTTGCCACGAGACCAATTAAAAACGATTTATTTTAGGTATAGGAACATTTATAATCAAAAATTAACTAATTGAAAAATCTTTCCCCTAGGGAAATAAACAAGTAGGTTTCTTTTGAAAAAAAATACGATGATTTTTTAATCTCTCAATTCCATGACAGCTACGACCAATGTTATACTAGGGCTGGCATTTCTGGCCTTGGGTGTCGATTTTCGTGTGTACGAAGAGGACTGTCAACACGCTTAGCAAAATAAAATGTACTGAATAAAGACAGAAGGCAAGTATTTTCCCAAGCGCATGGAATCTTGCGTCAGATTAATTGGTTATGTAATAAATACTTCGTATTTTTGCTCTCTCCGACTTACTAGATTGCCATAGCGACTCCTTACATACCTATACATTTAAACGCCGACCCAAAGTTTCGCTTGCCAGCAGGGTATGACATTGAAACAATTTAATTTTTGGAATAGATAGTGGCATGTCTTCTCTTTTGTCTCAGTGGCTGTGGTAATCATTAAATTTGACGTTCAGGCAATACAATTTTTTTTTGACAGCCAGTTTTTTCCTCCAAAAATTTTAGATATATTTTTTCTCAAAAACGGTTAATGCTTAGATATACAGTTAGTATTATATAGTTAATATCAAAATTTATAAAATTTTACAGAAAATTTAAGTATACCCATTTAAAATCAGAAAGTTGCTGTCTACTTTCGTTGAAACAAAACTCTTTACTCCAAAGTAACAGAAAATATTTGGCACCGATTATCGTGTGTCCCATAGTTCTATGAGTAGTCCTATAGTATACCTTCCAAAAGACACAAAAAATATTTGGCACTTGAATATTTGATTGTAATTTATGGGCAGTTTCGAAAGTTTATTCTGGAATATTATGAAAGTGATTAGAAACGTGACAGGCGGATTATGCCTGCAGAAAAACTTTAATTAAAGAAAAGAAGGAGTAGTAATTTAAGTTTACTGACTAAATTCAAATAAGAATTATTATTGTCGAGTTTGCAAGGCTCTTACAGTTTTAATAAAGGCATACCTACACTTTAATCAGAAGCAGTAAGTGGGCACATATGTACGTGAACCCCCAAATTTGATGCCCTTTCTTAAGAAAAAAAAACTAATTTACATTTTATCATTTTTATATTAATTTTATGTTTTCCAAAAATGATTTGTCATAGTCTTGAAATTGATAACCAATGTCATTTGTTTTTTTTTCACTGCTCATAAGAATATCTGAAGGGTCAAGGGAAAAAAGCAGGTAAGTCAATTTTTCTAAACTAAGAGAAGAACGATTTAATGTTCAAAACGTAAATTGGGAACAGGCCTGGAAATAGTTATAGATTTTTGTTAGAACTAGGTAAGGGTATTTTTAAAGGTATTTTTTTATTAGACCATTGTAACCTACAATCGTACTAACTCAACAATGACTTGCTTGTTTCTTGTTTCTTTCCTCTTTTCGCTTGACTTGCCTACCTTTTTTCCTTTATAGGCTTGGTGCATCTTCCGTCGGTGCTGTTATCATCGGAGAATATCGTAAACAATAGATATATACAAATTCACATGTTCAAATAGCAAGTATACGAAAGAAAGTTTAATTTGTGTTAGGAAGTATAATTTCTGAAACTTCTAAAAAAGGTATGCACCAAATTCTTCATTTTAATGTTTTATAAAATTATAGTAGATCCTAACTCCTCCCTACAAAATGTATAAACTCTGCAGGGCAGTAAGCTTGTAAATCCTATGTTATATGTCTAGTATAAATATACATATATATATATATATATATATATATATATATATATATATATATATATATATATATATATATATATATATATATATATATATATATATATATATATATATATATATATATATATATATATATATATATATAGGCAAGTCAAGCGAAAAGAGGAAAGAAACAAGAAACAAGCAAGTCATTGTTGAGTTCGTACGATTGTAGGTTACAATGGTCTAATAAACAAATACCTTTAAAAATACCCTTACCTAGTTCTAACAAAAATCTATTACTATTACCAAGCCTGCTGCCAATTTACGTTTTGAACATTAAATCGTGCTTCTCTTAGTTTAGAGAAAAATTGACTTACCTGCTTTTTTCCCTTGACCCTTCAGATATTCTTATGAGCAGTGAAAAAAAAAACAAATGACATTGGGTATTAGTTTCAAGACTATAAAAAATAATTTTTGGAAAACATAAAATTAATATAAAAATGATAAAATTTAAATTATTTTTTTTTCTTAAGAAATGGCATCAAATTTGGGGGTTTACGTACATATGTGCGCACTTACTGCTTTTGATTAAAGTGTAGGTATGCCTTTATTAAAACTGTAAGAGCCTTGCAAACTTGACAATAATAATTCTTAGTTGAATTTAGTCAGTAAACTTAAATTACAACTCCTTCTTTTCTTTAATTAAAGTTTTTCTGCAGGCATACTCCGCCTGTCACGTTTCTAATCACTAATCAATAATATTTCAGAATAAACTTTCGAAACTGCCCATAAATTACAATCAAATATTCAAGTGCCAAATATTTTTTATTTCTTTTGGAAGGTATACTATAGGACTACTCATAGAACTATGGGACACACGATAATCGGTGCCAAATATTTTCTGTTACTTCGGAGTGAAGAGTTTTGTTTCATCGAAAGTAGACAGCAACTTTCTGATTTTAAATGGGTATACTTAAATTTTCGGTAAAATTTTATAAATTTTGATATTAACTATATAATACTAACTCTATATCTAAGCATTAACCGTTTTTGAGAAAAAATATATCTAAAATTTTTGAAGGAAAAAACTGGCTTTAAAAAAAAAATTGTACTGCCTAAACGTCAAATTTAGTGATTATCACAGCCACTGAGACATAAAGAGAAGACATGCCGCTATCTATTCCAAAAATTAATTTGTTTGAATGTCATACCCTGCTGGCAATCGAAACCTTGGGTCGGCGTTTAAATGTATAGGTATGTAAGGAATCGCTATGGCAATCTAGTAAGTCGGAGAGAGCAAAAATACGAAGTATTTATTACATAACCAATTAATCTGACGCAAGATTCCATGCGCTTGGGAAAATACTTGCCTTCTGTCTTTATTCAGTACATTTTATTTTGCTAAGCGTGTTGACAGTACTCTTCGTACACACGAAAATCGGCACCCAAGACCAGAAATGCCAGCCCTAGTATAACATTGGCCGTAGCTATCATGGAATTGAGAGATTAAAAAATCATCGTATTTTTTTTCAAAAGAAACCTACTTGTTTATTTCCCTAGTGGAAAGATTTTTCAATTAGTTAATTTTTGATTATAAATGTTCCTTTACCTAAAATAAATCGTTTTTAATTGATCTCGTGGCAAGAATTGCCACGCCCTTTCTAATTTGAAGTTCAATAAAACACAAGTTTACTTAATCGGTAATGAGTTACATAGAGGCCACTAGCTTTTTAATTTTAACAGCCGGGTAGTCGGGGTTCAAAGATATTAATAAAAGGGCCCCACGAGATTATACTCTATGAACTCGGCAATAAAGATGTAACTAGTAAGTAGACTTCAACACTAAACTCGAACTGTTGAGTGCAACTATCATGAACTTCAAATATTACTATAATTCGTTAAACTTAAGTGACTCTAACTTAACTATGAGACTAGACTGTAAATCATACTACTAAAAATATTTAAGCAATTTATTAAAATATTAAAAGTTAAATAGGATATATAAAAAAACGATATAGAATGTACCTTGATAACCACCAGCCGTCCAGGAAAATAACTTTTGAAATCTATACTAGCCTCATATCAGAGTGTATTTTGAAAACATTTTTTTAGTTTTTCAGGTGTTCACATTTTCATTATTTTTTTTGGATTTTCAAAGTTTAGTGTTCCTGTCATTTCCTGTTCCTGTAACTAGTAAACCTATAAAATATAATTATAACACATTTAATAGACGTCACATTATTACGTTTTGAAGCGCTTATCATGTCTTTTCCCTGAACCCTTCATTTAGATTACCTTATTCGCAGCATAAATCGAATTCATTAAACACATCCAATATGTTATATAATATAATTTGCAAATGAAATAAATTGAAAAAAATTTAACCCCAGAGCATTATAATAGGAAAATAAAATATTAGGCCTTATTTAGTTGGCACTAACATAACCATGAGCAAACATTTACTTTACCTTTAAAGGCCCCCACAGACTTAGTTAAAATTTAATCGCGGTTATTAACGAGGATCATCGAACTTGGCACGACAATTATACACTTGTATCAACAACTTGGAGATCTGTTCATAGTCCCATTTCCTTCTCCCTAGTTTGCAAATAATATTATAAAAATCAATAATTATTTGTAACCTCTCCGATACAAGTGGACCGGTCCGCTAATGAATGGCGGGTTTTATAGGTGCATATTTTGCTCAGAATACGTGTAACGGTAAAACTATAAATTAACGACATTAATATACACATAATATTTTATCATAATTTGGGTAATGGCTAGAATAACGAAGTTATTTTGATGAAATTATTTCTAGCTTTTAGACAATTAAAACCTATTTTGAAGATACAAAATAATTCAAACATTTAGAGATTTAACAACTTCATTAAATATTCAATTTATGTTTAAATGTAAATTAACATTTTAAACGATAAATTAGTCAAGTACTCTCTGATCTAAGATACCGCTTATAATATCAAACCATAGATTTATGAAAAACAGATATCACATTATGCATTTTAACCCGATCAAACATTTGGAGGTTGACGACGTACTGTAAAAACCAACTGAGATAGAGAAGGCGACATTGCCACATATCAAATTTGCGCCTATCTACTTAGTTTGATTTGCAGAAAAGGTTACTTTAAAACCTTCACCGGATATCAATATATCACAATTTCTTAATTAAATTAATAGTTTATTTTTAAAGAAGCATGCGTAATAATATGTTATTAACCAGAGGATATATGCGTTACTATTAAAGGACGTGTTTACTGTTTTATGTGCTGAAACGTCTAGAACTATTGGCAACGTCGCTGCTAGTCTTCCAGAATGAAATGAGCCGTCCGTCCCGTGAAAAAAAAATTGAAAGAAAAGTCACCAACCACAAACCTAATATAGGACTGTTTCGGAAGCCTGAGTCACCCTGTAAATATTCAAAAGTAACTGAAAGTTTATATAGAAGTAACTGAAAGTTTAAATTGAAAATCGACGTTGGAGTGATTTTCGAAAACTACTAACGTTTCAAATAAGTATATGTGGGATATTAATTGTATTATTATATTAAACCTTATAACAAAACTCATCTGACGAAAAAGTGTTAATGTAGCATATTAATATGGAGTAAAAATTTTACTAATTACTTTACTTTTACTTTACTAATTAAATTCGTTCCAAAAAACGATACGCCACTGGCCATTAGAACAATCCAAATGCGCCTAGTTGCCGGGGTCGGAAATTTTAGACTTCTCTGTCTCTTCTGTCCTTGTTTGACACATTAGAATGTTTGATACACTACCAACGAGTATTTATGAATGAGATGTTCGGTCTATCTTTATAATGTCTTTGTATCAAACACTATTTGCATTTTAATCAAGATAGTCCAAAATAGATGTATTGCTTTAGATTATTGAGACCTTCCTTGGTCTACAAGACGTATAATATCTACCCTTAGATAGCAAACTGAATTGATAATTGGGCGAATACTTATTTAGTATTACTTATTTAAATTGGCATTATTTGCTCTTTAACTTTATTTTTTAACGATTTTTTATTGTAATATTTCCACATTTATTTGCTACATAATAATCTTTAGATTTTACGGACTTACAAAGTCTACTTTATAACAAAATTTATCTTAATTTATATTTTTAAAATTGAAAATATTTCTGTTATCCTATATAAGGGAGCCCAAATCGAATTAAAATGCTACATTTGCCACACCATGACGTCATCACGCGTATACGTATAGGAAATCTCGGCGCGGCGGCGGCAGTCGGACATCGCTAATTGTTTATTGATATATCTTTATTAGTTTAAAAGCAAAAAATATTGGGTTTGCTTTGTTACCTTGTCAAGACATAAGCGAAACCTATAAATTGTTTCTTTTTTTCATTTAGGCCTTCGTTTTTCGTTAAATGAAAGTTATATTTAAAAAATCCATTTTTAAACCAAATTTTCGCATGATTGAAATGAGTTATTCATGTTTAAGGTTTTTTTTGGTCATAAGCGCTAATGGAAATGTAAATAATTATAAAAAATTACTCCCTACGAAGACTTTATTTTGTACTGGATCAAAAAATAAGTATTTGTTTTCTCTATACGGTGGTATTAATATATCGATTTTTGATGATAGTGCCCTTTTTTCCGGTCTAATTTTGTACTACTTTTGGAATAAGAGTCCCCATATCATGTACTTGTACTTCCTTCTCTGAAAAATTCAGCTTGTGACACCGAAGTGGGATACATATATAAAAGCTCAAAGGGTTTTTTTGTTACATCCATCCCGCCGAAACCGCCTCACCAATCTTGATGATTCTTTTTTTAAATGAAAGGTATATATGTCTAGATTTGTTATGAAGTATTATTATATCGTTTAACCGGTATTTCTTTATGTAAAACGAATAAATATTAAAACATACCTGAAAAACACCTACACAAAATACCTCTAGAAATGCTATAGAAATCAGTTATTTGTCATTGTCAGTGGTGTGTCAGTTAGATTATAGAGATTATAGCTTTGTTCGGGTTCTTATTATTACCGATTCTGAACTGTCCTAGAACTCTGCCGTGCATGCGCTAATGAAATAATTTCTCCGTATTTCCTTCTGCTCATGCGTATCACAGTTCTAGGACGGTTCAGAATCAGTAATAAGAAAAACCCGAAGTAAGCTTATATATCAAGTTTTTAGATATTTTAGGGGTCAGTTCATACGACCAGGTTTAGATACATCAATATTAGCACAAAGATTCGTTTAAAGAACATTAGTGATTAGTGAATTAGTTATGCAAAGCGATTTTAGAAAATTCATCCTCTTAGAGTGTAAAATCATGTCGAACGATTTGTTGTATGAAAATCATTTACTATCTGGTCTAGAAGAATAAAATTCTACAGAAAGAATAAGAAGAGATTTTTGAAATTCATCAACCAAAAGGATAAAGTTAGTAATAAATTATATAAACCTTCGTGACCTCTGGATTATACACATAAAAATTTGCACAAAGGATCATTTAAAAGACATGAGTTAATTATTTGGACATAGGAATTTATGAAATTCATACCCTTAGGGAGTAGAATAGGGAATGAAAGTTTGCTGTACGTAAATGCATTACTATAACATCTAGAAGTATAACATATTATGCAAGGGTTTATTTATAGTGACATCAATAATATGAACAAATTATTTCTTCTTCAAATCAACCTTCTAGGAATAAAAAATAACATATAAAGAGAGTATTAAAAACAAAGCGACAATTAAAAACTTTATATGTCAAAGCTATTTATTTCAGTAATACAGTTTATATGGGACCATAAGTAGGGTTCTATCCATAGAGGGTAAATGTCATTTCACTATTTATTATTTTCGAGAGATCTTTTTTGAGATTTTGCAAAATCTCGACTTTGGTTAGGTTAGGTTAGGTCAAGTTCTAAACTACTTTTCTTTACTCCTTTTTCAGTGAATGTTTAAATATGTTGTTTTTTGTTAAGTTCGTTATTTAAACCTATGTATGTAACACACTCATTAATATGAGTGTGTTACATACGCGAGTATGATTAGTGTTAATACACTAATCATATTTTTACGTTTTTATTCATCATTTTCAATGCCCCCCGGTTGCATCTTTGTAAAGGACTGTGAATTTTTTTTCAAAATTAGAATCAGACTTTTTTAATTTTTTTAATTAGAAAATTACCATTTACATTTTTAATAACCCATTTCATTATTGTAAAACAACATAATAAAAAATACAATTTTAAAATACCTGCGAAATATCTCCCGAACATCTAATAACAATGAAACTAATTTAAACCTAGTTTTACTCTATTTTCTACAAGCAGGTATTCTTCGGTTTTTAATTAACTCTATTACGGGCTGTTTGTTCGCGAATTCTAGTAGACGCGATATTATCCAGAGACACAACGAATTGTCGGCATCTCCCTTCAAAAGTCTTAAAAAAAGTACTACAACACCGAGGCTCTGACATTATTAAATTTTTAATTAGGGTAATTTTTTAATTTGTGGAGAAGGCTTGAGAAGGCTTCTTTCGCGTTTAACATTTTTCTAAAATAATTAAAAAAGAACGAGCGTTCTTCGGAACTTTAGGAATAAAGAAGTTCTTGAGTAGAACTTTTTTGCATACGCGGTCTACTTTTTATTTGGAGACGCCTCGAGCCCATGTTGTGCAGCGTCTTTATAAACTTCTAACGTCTAGCTCGTTGTTGTCTCAGAAAGACGGTATTTTCTTCATAAAAGTTCCGGTAAAAGAATTTGCTATTAACAACACTTTGTGTCAGATGCAAACAGTTGTTTAAACATAATTTAGATTAGATATTTTTAAGTTGATTTTGTAGAAAAATGATTTTCTGTATCTAATAATGTTCTGTGATTAATAATTGTTTAAAATTCTTTGTTCCATAATATGTTTTAGAGTAAATGCTAATCACTAATTTTAAAATCCTCTAATACAGTATTAACTACATCAAACATTGTTGGCCGCTTCGTATTTGCATATTGTAGGAATATTTCTGAATTTCAAATTTAAACAGTTAATCAGGCACACAAAACACAACTGAATTTATCGTGAATAAAATTTTAATAAAATTAGTTGACCCTCTAATAGTCTTTAATTATTGTTTTTCTAATAATCTATTTCATATATTTTAAAACAACATACCTACTAAAACTTAAAATTTAAAAATTGTGCGAATTTAATAACCCATGCACGAACATCTATTAACAATGGAGCTAATTTAAACCAAGTTTTACTCTATTTTCTACAGGCAGGTATTTTTCGGTTGTCAATTAGCTCTATGAAGCTATTTGTTCGCAAATTCGAGGAGACGCGATATTACCCAGAGACAAAGCGAGTATTGTCGGTATCTCACTTCAAAAGTCTGTAAAAAAAGTACTTCAACACCGAGGCTCTAACATTATTAAATTTTTAATTAAAGTAATTTTTTAATTTGTCGAAGAGGCTTCCTTCGCGTTTAACACTTTTCTAAAATAATTAAAAGAGAGGGGGTGTTCTGCAGAACTTTAGTAATAAAGAAGTTCTGGAGTGGAAGTTTTTTGCATACGCTATCTACTTTTTATTTGGAGAAACCTCGGGCCGATGTTGTGCAGCGTCTTGATAAACTTCAAAAGCCTAACTTCTTTTTATCTCAGAAAGATGATATTTTCTTCATAAACATCTTGTAAAAGAATTTGCTATTAACAGCAGAATACGTCAGATGCAAACGTATTTATATGACAGTTGTTTAAACATAATTTATATAATTTGAAGTTGGTTTTGTAGAAAAATGGTTTTCTGTATGTAAATGTTCTATGATTAGTAAATGTTTAACATTCTTTGATCCATATTATATTTTAGAGTCAACGCTAATCACTAATTTTAAAATCCTCTAACACAATATTACAAACTAATCAAACACCGTTGGTAGCTTGGTATTTGCATATTTAAGAAATATTTCTGAATTTCAAATTAAAATAATTAAATCCCGGCACACAAATCACAATTGAATTTATCAAGAATGAAATTTAAATAAAATTAGTTAATTCTCTCAGCGTTTTTAATTGTTTTTCTAATAATACATTTCAACATTTTAAAACAACATTATAAAAATTAAAATTAAATTTGTGCAGAATTTAATAACCTATGCAAGAATATCTAATAACATCGGAACTAATTTACACCAAGTCTTATTCTATTTTCTACGGGCAGGTATTCTTCGGTTTTTAATCAACTCTATTACGGCTATTTGTTCGCGAATTCTAGGCGAAGCGATATTACCCAGTGATATAGCGAGTATTGTCGGCCATCTCACTGCAAAAGTCTTTAAAAAAGTACTTCAACACCGAGGCTCTGACATTATTAAATTTTTAATTAGGGTAATTTTTTAATTTGTCGAGAAGGTTTCTTTCGCGTTTAACATTTTTCTAAAATAATTAAAAAAGAACAAGCGAACAAGCGTTCTGCAGTCCATGTCCATGTTGTGCAGCGTCTTTATAAACTTCTAACATCTAGCTCCTTGTTATCTCAGACAGACGGCATTTTGTTCATAAAAGGTCCGGTAAAAGAATTTGCTATTAACATCAATATGTGTCAGATGAAAACAGTTGTTTAAACAAAATTTAGATTAAATATTTTTAAGTTGATTTCGTAGAAAAATGATTTTCTGTATGTAATAATGTTCTGTAATTATTCTGAATAGAAAGAAGTTCTGGAGTGGAAATTTTTTGCATACGCTATCTACTTTTTATTTGGAGAAGCCTCGGGCCGATGTTGTGCAGCGTCTTAATAAACTTCAAAAGCCTAACTTCTTGGTATCTCAGAAAGATGATATTTTCTTCATAAAATATCTTGTAAAAGAATTTTCTATTAAAAACAATATAGGTCAGATGCAAACGTATATATATGATTTGATTAAAAATATGAGTTGTTTAAACATAATTTATATAATTTGAAGTTGGTTTTGTAAAAAATGGTTTTCTGTATGTAATAATATTCTGTGATTAATAAATGTTTAACATTCTTTGATCCATATTATATTTTAGAGTCAACGCCGATCACTAATTTTAAAATCCTCTAACACAGTATTACGAACTATATCAAACACTGTTGGTAGCTTTGTATTTGCTATAAATTGCTATAAATTAAAATTGTGCAAAATTTTATAACCCATGCACGAATATCTAATAACTTTGGAACTAATTTAAACCAAGTCGTATTCTATTTTCTACAGGCAGGTATTTTTCGGTTATTAATTAACTCTATTACGCTATTTGTTCGCGAATTCTCGGAGACGCGATATTACCCAGAGACACAGCGGGTATTGTCGGCATTTCCCTTAAAAAGACTTTAAAAAGAGTACTTGAGGCTTCGACATTATTAAATTTTTAAATTTTTAATTATGGTAATTTTTTAATTTGTCGAGAAGGCTTCTTTCGCGTTTAACATTTTTCTAAAATAATGAAAAAAGAACGAGCGTTCTGCAGTACTTTAATGATAAAGAAGTTCTGGAGTGGAGAATTTTGCATACGCGGTCTACTTTTTATTTGGAGATGAGTCGCCTCGAACCGATGTTGTGCAGCGTCTTGATAAAAAACTTCTAACGTTTCCCTACTGTCTCAGAAAGACGATATTCTCTTCATGAAAGTTCTCGTAAAAGAACTTGCTGTAAAAACACAGCAATATGTGTCAGATGCATACGTATATACATTAACAGTTGTTTAAAAATTTAGACATTTTGAAGTTGGTTTTGTAGAAAAATAATTTTCTGTATTTAATAATGTCCTGTGATTAATAAATGTTTAACATTCTTTGATCCATAATATGTTTCAGAGTCAATTCTAGTCACTAATTCTAAAATCATCTAACACAGTATTGCCAACTATATCAAACATAGTTGGCCGCTTTGTATTTGCAAATTGAAGAAATATTTCTGAATTTCAAATTTAAAACGTTAAATCAGGCACACAAATCACAACTGAGTTTATCAAGAATGAAATTTTAATAAAATTAGTTAACTCTCTAACAGTTTTTAATTGTTTTCTAATAATCCATTTCAACATTTTAAAACAACATACTAAAAATTTAAATTTAAAAATTGTGCGGATTTAATAACCCATACACTAACATCTATTAACAATGGAACTAATTTAAACCTAGTTTTACATTATTTTCTACAGGTATCCTTCGGTTTTTAATTAACTCTATTGCGGGCTGTTTGTTCGCGAATTCTAGGAGACGCGATATTACCAAGAGACACAGCGAGTATTGTCGGCATCTCTTTTCAAAAGTCTTTAAAAAAGTACTTTAACACCGAGGCTCTGACATTATTAAATTTTTAATTAGGGTAATTTTTTAATTTGTCGAGAAGGCTTCTTTCGCGTTTAACACTTTTCTAAAATAATTAAAAAAGAGGGAGCGGTCTGCAGAACTTTAGTAATAAAGAAGTTCTGGAGTGGAAGTTTTTTTGCATACGCGGTCTACTTTTTATTTGGAGACGCTGTACTAGCAAGTCTCAGAAAGACGGTATTTTCTTCATAAAAGTTCCGGTAAAAGAATTTGCTATTAACAGCAATATGTATCAGATGCAAACAGTTGTTTAAACATAATTTAGATAAGATATTTTCAAGTTAATTTTGTAGAAAAATGATTTTCTGTATCTAATAATGTTCTCTGATTAATAATTGTTTAACATCCTTTGATTCATAATATGTTTTGGAGACAATGTCAATCACTAATTCTAAGAGCCTCAAACACAGTATTGGCAACTATATCAAACATTGTTGCTTCGTATTTGTATATTGGATCGTATGTAAATAGTTAATCATTCACACAAAACGCAACTGAATTTATCATGAATAAAATTTTAATAAAATTAGTTGACCCTCTAATAGTCTTTAATTATTTTTCTAATAATCAATTAAAACATTTTAAGCCAACATACTAAAAATTAAAATTTAAAAATTGTGCGGATTTAATAACCCATGCACGAACATCTATTAACACTGGAACTAATTTAAAGTTAGTTTTACTCTATTTTCTGCAGGCAGGTATTCTTCGGTTTTTAATTAACTCTATAACGGCTATTTGTTCGCGAATTCTAGGAGACGCGATATTACCCAGAGACATAGCGAGTATTGTCGGCATCACCCTTAAAAAGTCTTTAAAAAAATACTTCAACACCGAGGCTCTGACATTATTAAATTTTTAATTAGGGTAATTTTTTAATTTCTCGACGAGGTTTCTTTCACGTTTAACACTTTTCTAAGATAATTAAAAAAGAACGAGCGTGTCCCTTTTAGGGAAAATATTTCAAAACTTGATGTTTTTATTCTACCAATCTACAACTATATAGATGAAATAAAATCGTAATTTTTAACCAATGTCAACCGATTTTTGTGGTAGGAACAAAATATCGGATGGTAGTCTGTTTTTTGGTGAAATATTTATCTAGTAGTCATATATTCAGTTTTTTATTTTAAATAGATTTTAAATAAAAATAAAGTTAGTTATACAAATTACACTAAAGTCACGTATAGTATGAACAACTTTACCATTTATCCAGATAGCAATTTTGTTGCAGTCCAGATAACCATAGTTACTAGTTATGTCTCAATTACAAAATCGGTGCATAAACTACGAGCCCTAACAACTAAATGTTCGGACAAACAAAAATTTATTAAAATTTTTTATTTTCTTTAACTGAATTATTTACATTTAAGAAATACATTAAAAATATATTAAAATCTAACATTTCTAATGAGTATTTAAATAGTTTAGTTTCTATAGACATTAAAATTAACTGTAGGCCAATAAAAAAACAAAAAGTTTGCACAATATCGTGACAACTAAATGTTCGGACACTTTAAAAAATAACTGTTCTAATATGGCCTTACATTGGCATGAACTTTTGCAACCACTCCAAGCCTGTTTGGCATTGTTTTTATTAATGATTGACATACGCCTCAGTAGAAATTTTACCATAATTCACTTAATATCATCGTCAAATGGACAACGGTTTCTTGGGGATCGTGGCACAATTTTTGTTTTGTTTTATGCCACATGTCTCGATAACATAAGGGTCCGGACTGTGTGAAGGCCATGAGGGGACCTTGATGTTCATGTCCCTTAACCATTTTTTAGTGGTTTTTGCTGTATGGCATGCTCCGCCATCCTGTTAAAATATAAAATTATTGTCCTGGTCTTTACCAGAACAATTGGTTACAAGGACCTTTGTCCTTCCCACTTAACACAAGAATATTTTTCAAAATTTTTTGATTTTTTGACGCATCAATTATGCCTTCTACCACCTCATACTTTTCTGGGCCTATTTTGGACATACTCCTTCAAATCATAATGCCTTTAGGAAATTTCACTGTCCTTTTGAGGCAATCTTTATCAAATAGATACTCTAGCGGTATTAATTATATCGATATTAAGGTGGCTCATGTGCACATGTAATCCATGCACTTGCCATTTGCGATTAGAATTATTAGCGTCGGATTGGGAAATAATTAAATATTTTACCTTAATGTCATTTTTGTAGTTTGTGACATCAGAAGTTCCAATCCGACGCTGATAATTCTAATCGCAAATTGCAAGTTCAAGGATTATATCTGCACGCATGCATCATCTTTATGAAAGATGGACAGTGGAATTTCCTAAAGACATTATGCTTTTAGAGTTTATGTCCGCAATGGGTCTAGGAAGGTATGAGGTGGAAGAATGTCACAACTAATGTGTCAAAATATCAAGAAATTTTGAAAAACAGTTTTGTGCCAAGTGCGAGAGACCTTTACCAGGATATGAATTTTATATTTCAACAGGATGGCGGGACGTGCCATATGGCTAAAACTATTAAAAAATGGTTTAGGGACTGTGATAATTTAGTATTTAATATTTGAAATAAAACTATTTAGTTGAGTGTTCCAAATTACACTAATTATTTATTCTATGTATTAAATATAAGGTTCATAAAATAACATGATGTAAACTAAATTAAGTATTACATTCCACATATATGTATAAATATACATTACTTACATCATTTACAAACTATTAAAATATTTGAATATCTAATTAAATAAAAGCAATTTCATACATTTATTACAGGGACATGAGCTTTAAGGTCCCCTCATAGCCTTCGCACAGTCCGGACCTTAATGTTATTGAGACATGTGGCATAAAACAAAATGATATTAAGTGAATTATAGCAAAATTTTTACTCTGGCGTATGTCAATCATTAATAAAAACAATGCCAAACAGACATGCAGTGGTTGCAAAAGTTCATGCCGATGTAACGCCATATTAGAACAGTTATTGTTAAAGTGACCGAACATTTATTTGTCAGGATATTTTGCAATATTTTTGTTTATTTATTGGCCTACAGTTTATTTTAATGTTTATAGAAACTAAACTACTTAAATACTCACTAGAAATGTTAGATTTTAATATATTTTTAATGTATTTCTTAAATGCAAATAATTCAGTTAATAAAAAAAAAATTAATAAATTTTTGTTTGTCCGAACATTTAGTTGTTAGGGCTCGTATAATCACTATTGAAGTTGAAGCACCCGGCATGTTATTAATAATCTAAAAAAATATTTGCTTGATAATTAATTATAATACACGTTAGATCTTCTACAGATATCAAAAGATTTACATTTTTAATTTCATTTTGAGAACTCTCACAAATTGCACTTATTAATACTTTTCAAATAATATTACACATTTTTCGCGTACTCGCTATTTAAACCCGTGTATTTGTTTAGTCGGCTGTTTACGGTATCCCATGGTGCCAGCACCTGCAAAGAATCCACTAAACCCCTATATCAATCGGTTATTATTGTAAAAAAACACTCGTCGATATTGACGTTTATTATGACGAATGATCGTATGAATCATTCCCTTCCGAATAGATCTATGAAAATGGTCATTATATTCTATTCCCTCGCACTCTATATCGCACCTTGAAACAAAATCGACTAAATCGCTGGAAAAACCTCGGTTTTAGTCGGAAAATTTAACGGTCCAAATCTAATTTGCATCTGAAACGGTCGACTGGCCGCCTCCGTACTTCGTTCCACCTCCCCGACCGACGGTATGGCATTACCCGGAACCAGGGTTCGGATGTAGTTAATTAAGACGTAGTAATTTACCTTATTAACTACGTGTAGATTTTGTTCCAAAACTACGTCTTGTTCCATTTACTAACTACATGAAAGTAAATTAACCTTCAGTTAGTCTCACCTCCTATTTTCTACGTAAGTACTCGCGAAATTTTTCGAAACACGAGAAAAAAATAATTTGGATATCATAATATGAGCAATTATGTACAACATACTCATTAATTTGAACTTTAACAATTATTGAAAATCTTGTAAATTGTAACTAAATATTAAGTGCCTGAATCTTCGGGTTCAGAAACTGCCTTGGCTATTTCCTAAGATATTGTTGATGGATTTTATATATCCATCCAATGTACAGTGTGTCCCATTTTGGTTAAAATGATACGGTATCTCCGTTATTAGTGAAGATAGAAGGGTGCTGTTTGCACCAATCTGTCCCACTTTTTTGGGGGATTTTGGGGGGATCCCACGCAACTGGGATCAATGGACCCATACAATGCCCTCCCTGATCCCCGGATTTGTCCGTTCTCAATTTCTTTATTTAGAGATTTTTGAAATATGAAAGATATAGTCATCGTGGTAACTACAAAAATGTCGACTTGGAAAATGCTATCAGACAAGCTTTTAGATATTTGCAAACCCATTCCATTATAAGAAAAGAAAAACCTTCAGAGATTCAGTGGTAACAGTTTAAAAGTAAAATATTTCGATCCCAAAAAAATTTAAAATGTGTATGACTATTTTAGTAAATACCATTAGGTGTATTCTTTTTACCCTTTTTAAGTGAGTTAAATTAAGTTCAGCTAAGATACTTACTTAATCTTAATGTCTCAGTTAATTTAGCATGTTCTATTTACTTGTTATAAATTGAGTTTGAAATAAGATAAAATATCCCCCCTTACCCCAACTGAGCTTGCATGTGAGCTGGCTTAGTTGAAAATTGAAAATTTTAAGTGAGACAAAATACGAACGAGGTTATAAATCTCTGCTAGTACGAACCCAATGCGAACCGAACTGTTCTTTTTACTTTTTATTCATCTTATTATATCTTAGTAATGCGATATAGTATAAGATTTCCTTTAGGTAAAAATAATATAGCTATTGTGATTTTTTTGTTATCTATCACGGCCTACTGATAAAAAAATGATATATTTTAAATATTGCAGTAAATAGTGAAAATAAATATTGTGTGTTATATATTTTTGAGAAGCTCATAACAAGATGGAGCATATGATTTATAAGTATACAGGGTGTTCCATATGAAAAAAAACAGACTACTAGTGGCATAGTCTGTTTTTCTACGAAAAAAGTTCTACAAGAATCAGTTATCATCTTCTCGATACCTTTCACAATAACGGAGATACGGGGGATGTCCCCAAATTGCAAAATTTTGGAAAAGCCCCTGTAGTTCAGAAACGAAGATTTATGAAAGTTTTGTTTATAGAATCTTCCATTTGACAAAAAAGTGGGATAGGTGCAAACCGCTATAATTCTATCTTACGGAGATACTGTATGATTTCTACCAAAATGGGACACCCTGTACTTGGGGCATTTCATGATTCCATGATTCATGATTAATGGGACAAAATTAACACCTACCTTTGCCAGTTTTGGACTTCTATTCAAGAATACTTTATTTTTAGCAGATACTTACGTCTATTATAAACAATTGCTGAACTACATTCCAAACTATATACTTTAATTTTGGTAAAAAAATGTAAAGGAAAATCTTAATTTTGATAGAAACGTTATACAGGGTGTTTTAAATAAATGCAAATATTTTCAGGGCTGGTAGATCTCGATAAGAGAAAGACATTTTCTCTTTACCGTTTTTCAAATAAATCCAAAATAACCGATTTATTTTACTTTGAAAATTTGCAAAAAAAAAATTCCTAAAACTAAAAATTAAAAAAATTTAAAACTTGAAAATAATTTTTTTCCCGAAAAACACCTAATAATCGTGTTTTCCGGCGTCAAAATATACTACCCCTAAAATATTTGCACTTATTTAAGGCTCACCTTGTAGAGGCTTTTGGTTGCAGGCTTAATTGGATATATCTACGTGAATTTACTACATGTAATGTAGTCTATGTAGTTTTTAAGAGTAACATATAATTTTCCGAACCCTACCACAAACTGTTGAGGAGTGGAGCCCAAGCCGTATAATGGCGGTTTAGTCTTAAGAGTCCCGTCGTAAATTTATTAAAATATATTAAATGAAATTATTTTTCCGAGAGTCTTATATTAATGACCCGTTACCTTTTGTCGTTTAAGTTTCTGATTTATAGTGAAAAGGGAGACTGTGGATGCGGCATTTTGTGTTAGAAAAGAATCCTTTAAAAGGAATATTTGCATTTCTAACTTTTTATGTAAAATTTTTTAGAATTACATTACATTAATTCGTTCGTAGTTTATACTAATTTTGATCTTAAACCAGAAAAAAATGTTAATAATACCTTACCGAAAATGTTAACAGAATTTACAACAAATGCATACCTCCCATGCTAGCTAGCTTAGTTTTTTGATGTGGCTATCGGCCTGTTCCACTGCGACATTTTCTGATCTTGTTATATTTTGGTACTCTTCTGATCCTTAGGATACATTCTCCAGTTCTATCCTTTTCAAATAGTCTAGAAATTTAAAGCTCTTTGTCAATGGCCTATCATTGCCTAGTACAAAGAACCGCAGATTTTCCAGGCTCTCGTACCGAATAAAATGTGTTATGTCAATAAGTTTTGTTCAGCTTGACAAAATCTGAACATAGTTTCCGCCGCCAATCCCATCAGCTTTAGATATCATTTTATCTTACAATGCCCTGTTACTAGATCCTTTGTCTTTGCTTAACAGGTTTTCCGTAAATGTTAGCCAGGGTCGTTCATCAAAGTTGAAGAGGTAAGTTTCTGGCCAACTGTATAACAAACAATTTCAATATAATAAAGGAACCTACGTTGTGTTAAAAATATTTTTATTGTGACTTACCACGGATGCGCCCGAGAGAATCAATATTTTGGGAAATTTGAGGAGAATAGGTTATGTAAATCAAGCTAAATTTGTAAATAGCCTTACTTATTTTATTAAATGAAATGAAAGGAGTGCCGTACTCTGCCTGGAATGCACAAGTAAAAGAGCAAGGCAGAGAAAACGTTGATCATTATACCAATAAATCCAACTGATGTTCTGAACTTTAAATTATAGAAAGAATATATAGAGAAATAATAATAATAGAGAAACTGTCCTCACATACTGGAGATGAAAACTCGTCCACCCCGGGCAAGCCCTTCCCAATAATCCGGATAAAATCCGGATGTCATAATTTTTTAGCGACATACGAGCAAAAATAGTATATTGTTTTATTAGGAGTAAAAATGATACTTTTTGTGGCGAGGCTTTACGTTTGACATACAGGTGATACAAATACAATTTTAATCACGTCGCAAAAATTAATACTTTTTTGACGTTTGAAAAAAATAGTATATTGTTTTATTAGGAGTAAAAATGACCGCATATACAGCCGAGGCACACAGGAGAGTCATTACTCCGATAGAATTTTTTAAAAATTTCAAACGTTTCTAATAATATAAAAATATTTAAAAGTCATATCTTGTATAGGTCTAGTGATATATCGAGAAACTATTACATAATTATTATTAATTGTTACGCCCGTTGAATTTGACACTTTATGTCAGTTTAATAATTACATTTTCGTACTTTTATGTTTACTTTTTTTACTTTTATGCCTAGGCGTTAAAATGACTTTTTATATTGTCAATCACGTCGCAGAAATGAATAATTTTGTGACGTTTAAAAAAATGTATTTATAACTTTCAAAACATAAGACTTACAAAGTAAAACAATGAATTTACACTGCTGAATTTATCAACGATTTTTTAAGCAAATACAATTTATTATAACTAATATTATATTATAATTTTGAATTATTGCGACATTTCTTAATGGAAAATTAAAATCCGGACGCTTATAAAAAATCCGCCCGGTCCTAACCGGATGTAGTGAAAATCCGGACATCCGGACATCTAGTAACCCTATCACATACCAAGGTTTCTAGTTTAGTATCTCCAATATATTACAGTCAAAACTGAAAAGTTTTTGTTAGTTAAACAGGTCGCCGCCCGTAGCTACTGGCCCTGGTTTTGAGGATCGAAGCTCAAGTTGGAGGTTTGGTGGAAATATATTTAGATTATATTTTTTATTGTTGGGTTTGGTCGCACAAGAGCAACCAAATGCTCTTGTGCGAGCTAAAATATTCTCCCAGGCACGGTAGAGAAATATTAGTGCTCTCAACGTTGCCCTTATTGTCACACTGAACTAAAAACATCGACACGAATGGACAGTAAACGACTGTATTTAGATTAATGCATACACGTGTTATATACACGTGTGGCAAAATTTCATTAGCAATAGGAGCTTTTCAATGCGATAAAAAAAGATGGTAAGGCTGCAAAATACACTGCAGTACAACAGAGACGGATAAAGTGTCTTTTCCCTACCATTGTATAGGGGAAGTGATCATAGAAGTGATACGACGAGAGAGCTTCTGCGTGAGGGGGTGGGTTTTTAAGACGCTTGTGTGGGGCTACCGGCTACTAATAGAATAGAATCGAAAAAATAGAAAAACGAAGAACAGTGTTGCCATTCTGTTAAATCAAAATTATGTTGGCTTATCCTAAATCCCGAATCTTCTAATCCCATTATCTTGCCTACTTAATGAAATATTAAATAAAGTACAAAACAATTTTAAGAATGTTTTCTCTAGGCACATAACACAACTTCTTTCTAAAACAAAAAGAAACATGCAGAACTTTGAAATCATTTCTAAAATAGCAAGTGCAATTCTATGAAATGGCAATACTGTACGATCTTCCTTCCAGTTGCCCCGACACCGACCGGTCGGTCGGCGGCGACGACAAAGGAATTAGGCCGAAAAAAACTTTATAAAGGTGTAGCTGAACAGGGTTGCCGTGTTTGGTTTGGTATGTCTATATTGTCTCAACTCTTTTTTCATATTAATATATTTTTTTTCAAAAAGCTCTGCAAAAAACACTAAAATATTTATCCTTCCATTCAGTTTGTTTCTTAACTTAGATTTTGTTTTTTGTTTAAATTTTTTGGGGGGAAAATATGGGTTTAACTTTAGTAGATGAATGAAACAAAATCTTTTCAAAAGATATCAACTTCTTCGGGCATATCGCCAATACCGGGCCTAATAAAGAGTAATAAGGATTTGTAGGAATATCTTTGTAACTCTGCAACTAGACAGAACGATGACCTATGATTACTAAATAAAATTTAACAAACAATAATAAAGTCAGATTAGACTAAAAACGCAGTTGAACATATCGTTAGATTTTTGTGAAATCGGTAGATCGGTAGCTTACAGACGAAACCGGTAGACCTGGCAACTGTGTGATGGACGGAGGTGATGGCGTTTTGCGGAGGCGCGGGAAGGGAAATAAAATAATGGCGATAAAGGGCAGGTGGATGGGTATCATGGGTGGATGGGAGGCGGCGAAATATCTTTAGATTATATTTTTTATTGTTGGGTTTGGTCGCACAAGAGCAACCAAATGCTCTTGTGCGAGTTAAAATATTCTCCCAGGTACGGTAGATAAATATTAGTGCTCTCAACATTGCCCTTATTGTTACACTGAACTAAAAACATCGACACGAATGGACAGTAAACGATTGTATTTAGATTAATGCATACACGTGTTATATATGTATAATAATAAGAAATATGTTTATTTTTAAATAGGCGGGTCATCTCATTCTACTATAATTTTTTTCGCTTGTCTCTGCCGCATTGAATTATTAACTCAAATTAATAATGAATTATTTAAAAAAAATATCGCAATTTGATCAAATCGATTCAGGCTAGTTTACGTTTAAGATACCATTCTCAAAGACCTTATCAGTAATAAAATTTTAAACTGGACTGCTTCGAACGCTATCAGGAAAATTGCTTACAAAGGGGTCCGGTATTAAGTAATTCCGGGACCTTCCTTATCCTCTCTTAAGCTCTGTATCTTCAACTTCTAAATTGCAACGACCGTTTTCTGGGTTATCTGAACCAGTCGGTTTGTCGTATAGGTGAATCGATATTGTCATCCCTAAAATCAGTTCACTGTATATACTACCTCTAATATCAACTTTCTTTTATTCGTTGCTTACCTTCGTTTTTATTTATGTTTGGTAGAGAATTTAGTTTAGTAGTGGGATAAAAAGACAACCAATTTAATTCCTTCCTCTATTGAATTTATTAAATACATAATATAAGCCGAAAATAAGTATATTAATTAAAACGTAAGGAATCTTATTAAAAAATGTTAAATCTAAAAATATGCAAAAAACTAGCTGGCCCGGTTAACTTTATACAGCCTAACGGCGAAGTTAAGTTTTTAAAGTGGTCGAGATTTTTTTGTAGTCTTGTGAATAATTGAGATGAACACAATGAACGAATGAACACACTTTTTGACGGTTGTTTGGTTTGGTTTAAACGAGATTTAGAGTGCCTATGTTTTGCTAAGCGCTTTAACATATGATTTTTACAAGAAACAGAACGGGAAACGTCAAAACTACTCCCTGTATACATTTTGGTACAAATATTTTCCAACTCTATCAGCCACTTATTTTTTTTACGTTAAATGACCATCCTAGTATTTACTACATTTTTGTATCTTGTAAAAGAAAATCACATCGCATAGTTTTTTTAGAGAAAAAACTTATTTTAGAGAAAAAGATGTTTTTTTCCAAACAAGACTCAAAAAAAATACAGGGAGTTCTAATATTTTGTGCACATAGGACAACTATGTATTTTTGATTCAAAATAACTTAATTGGTCACAATTTGCTTCGTCTATCCGTTAGAGGGCATCAATCAAAAACAAACCCGAATGGTAATTAATTTAATATTTACGAAGCTCATTTAACAATCATTTGTGATACTATCATAAAATTCTATTTTTTTGCTAATTAGATTATTACCGCATAATAGATTTTATGCGCCTACATAGACTGATGGGACATGACAAATTTTTTGAAAGTCGGATTCGGAATTTGTTTTTCCTAAAACAGTATGCTTTTACGAAAAAAAAATTGGTCGTCGGTGGAGTTGAAAAATATTTATACTAAAATTTATGTAGAGGTGGGGATATTTTTTACCCTTCCCATAGTTTTTCGTATTTTTTTGTAAAAGTCAAATGTTAAAGTGCATAACAAAACATACGTACACCAAATTTCATTAAAATCGGAATAACAGTTCTTAGAATATTTTAAAATATGTGCTTATTTTTAGGGTTAGTTTTACAAAACTCTTGAAAAAGGCTTAACGAGTCCAAACATTAATAATAATTGATTTAAAGTTACTCTTATTTTTAAGGTTAAATTTTGATACATCTAAATTTATTAGAGGGGATTTAAAATAGAGGGCAATACCTTAGAACAGGTCTACAAGTTCAAATATTTGGGGTCCTGGATAGTTAACACCTCGAACAACGACGTGGAAATAAAAACCAGAATAGAACAAGCGAGAAATGCATTTTTAAAAATGAAGAACGTCTTCCAGAACCCCAGATTGGACCTTGAGTTGAGAACTAGGCTTGTTAAGTGTTATGTTTGGTCAATCCTATTATACGGAGCAGAAACATGGACACTGAAAGTTCAAGAGATGAATCGCCTCGAATCGTTCGAAACATGGATATATCGAAGAATGCTTAAAATTCCATGGACAGCCCATATCACAAATACCGGTCTACAACAGAATAGGCAGAGAAAAAGAATTACTCAATATAATAAAAATAAGAAAAATATCATACTTAGGGCATATATTGAGAAATGAAAAATACCACGTCTTACAATTGATAGTTAAGGGTAAGATTGGGAGAAAGAGAGGTCTCGGCAGGAAGAAACTATCTTGGTTAAGAAACATCAAAAACTGGGCTCACCTAACTTTTGAAGAACTCATAAGAAAAGCCAAGAATCGTGAGGATTTTGCCAATGTGATCGCCAACCTCCACGAAAGAGACGGCACGTAAAGAAGAAGAAGAAATGCGTGTTTTAATAAAATACTAATAATTAAATAATTGTTATCAGGTGGTAATTATTAATTTGAAATATGTCGTCATATAATACTCGTATAACAGACTATCAACCGTTGATAATAAGAATATCTCCTAAGTCTTCTTGAATAGTTGTATTTAAATATTTTAAATATCTTTTTTCTTTATTATTTTTATGTTTTTGCTTCTGACGATAAGAAGAGATATACCTACTAAAACATTAAGCATTTTTTGTCGATTAGGTATTTGTTTTACTAGTAATATACCACTAACAAACTGGTTTCAATTTGGATTAGACGTAGTGGTGTTTACAAAAAATTACTTTTTTATTTTGTAGATTTCCTACCAGTAACGAAAAAACAGAAGCATACTTATAAAAAATAAGCCTACAACAAAATATGTGTACGTCAATGTCTTTCTAGATTTGAATATGTCTATGGTCCACTATTTTCTGTTACATTTCTATTCTATAATTTCTACTATGTCACTGATTTGCATTAGCCATCAATTATTACAAGCATGCGTGATGTGACCTCTTAAATGCAGAAGATGGCGTAGTTCCAAACCTAATTTATTTAAAAATTAATTTTTTGTTTTTTTTTTCGGTGATTTTTATGAATTTTTAATAGCTAATTCTATTATTTTCGGAGCGGAAACGCTTTCAACAAATCATTAAAGTCGGGCCAGCCGCTCTTCAGTTATAAACGGTATAGTTACACCGTACGACTTTGTTTAATTTATTTTGACATAGTTAATAGTGTTAAGTCATTTCAAAAGCGTACTCAACCATTCACATCATAACAGTAAAGGATCACACCAAGATGACAAGCTTCCACGGATCAGTGGAGATTAACTCGCACTAGAAGCGAAATGGCAGCTTCAGGCAACCGCTTGTCATTCCTGTAATTTTAATCCATATCATCGCACATCAATACATCGAAATCGACACCAGCCAGACATTTAGCCATCAGCGTGAATCCCGGTTGGCTAGGGGAACAACTCACTGGTGTCTATCCGATTATAAATTTCGATTGATTAGTCAATTACATACAAGCTGCTGGTAAAATAGAGGATCTGAGCAATTTAATTGTAATTAACAGGGATGAATTTTCATTCCTAAATTTTTGTATGAGCAAAAGTTTTTAATTGAAAACAACATGAAATTAATTAAAATTACTTTTTGATGACCTAATTAAAAGACACTTATTTTAAGACACGGTGTCTGTGCCGATCCTTAACTTAGATGTTTTAATTATAGGATTTTCTTTGGGAGAGAATGTTAACAACCCCCAACGACGAATGATCCTCCACCAAGACAATGTAAGTTTGGTTTGGTTAGCTCAAAAAAAATTGAATTTTGAAAGCAAAAAAACATCAAATTGTTGGACTATCCTCTTAGATATAAGTCTTAACAACTTTTTTAGTTTTCCAACAATTAATAATGAACTCCGTATTCAAAGGTTCCAGTCTCCAGAAGATGCAGCCAGCGCCAGCGCCTTCAAAAATGCAATTTTGAATGTACTAGTAATCGACTAGAATAACTGCTCCAACAGATGCAAAAATGTATTTCTCTTCATGGGGAATATTTCGAAGAACAATAATGTTTAGAAGCAGAGCTGGCAACAAGTCAGTTTTAAAAAAGACTTGTTTAATTTTCAGAATGACTACAAACACAAAAATATGTTTTTTATATAAAATTTAACCGATTTTGTAGTACTTTACACGTATCCATTACAAATAAATGTCATCGAATACATTAGTAATATGATTATTATAATATAACATTAATAATTAATGATTATGATAATACATCATTAGTCTATTAAAAAGCGACGTTGGATGGCATAAGCTAAGGGTTGGAGGACTCTTCAATATATTCGAGATGAATTTCTTTCGTTCGTCTTCGGAGAGACGGGTAATCACTTGAAAGACGACAGACTTACTAGGCACGCGTAACACGTCAAATAATCAAAACCGATTCCAAAAAACTAACTTATTTTATTTACTAGTGATATTGAGCATTGTTTTTTATTCTTTTGCTTGGCTGCCGTCTAACTGTTTAAAAAGAAATGCTGCTGTTAAAAATGTATCATAAAAATACATATATAATAATATGTCTTAAATCTTTTCTAAAAAGACAAATCTTTTTAATGACTTATGTCTTTTTAATGACTTAAGTTTTCTCTAAAAAAACTATTTTTTTTTCTATTTCGGAATAAAGATTTATTAAATCATAATTCATTTTGAAAAAGACTTAAATTCTCGTTTTTTATTAAACAATTATCATAGTGTCAGTTATTATTTTGTATAATATTGTGTTGTTGTTGAATCATGGTGAATAAAATTCGCGTTATTTATTCGTCTTAAGTCAGCTTTCGAAAAATCATAAATAAAGTCAATAAAATGATTTAAATCAAAAAAAGTCTTAAGTTTAAGTAAGGCTGCAGCTCTCTTTAAAAGTTATCTACTGTACTTTTCTACCTCTATATGCAACCCATAAAAGAAAACTCTCCTATTAAGAAAGGATATAGGTACTTAAAATTTCAGAAAAAAAAATTCTCCCCTTTCACGAAATACCATTTCGCTTCTTTCTTGAGGTTTCGAATCTTTAATTTCGGAGATTTCAGCGTCTATAAACGCCTACGCCTTAACTAAATCTTTTTCCCGCCGAGCCGCCTCGAGGTGAGACTTCTTTACCTTAAACTTTGTACGGTACGTATTTTTTAAGGGATTCCAATCTAACAGCGAATTTGATTTTTGAGACTAAAAAAAAGAAACTTATATAAGAAAAGTTCAAAATATTTTCTTTTGATATTTTGTTTCTCTGAGAATTCTACGGTAATCGCAAAACATTTTTCGATGTACGTTACCAATCATATCGAAATTGACACTAAAGCCTATAAGCCTGACTAAATGAAATTTTGGCAAAAATGTTTAAATTTGTTGTACAATTTAAAATACCTACTAGCTGTTTATTTTATTTTATAGAGCAAATGATTTCAACAGATATTTTATTTAGATTAAAGCTGCAAAAATTAATTTAAACCGAATTTTATTATCGCTATGTTGGTCACATTGCGCCTTGTTCAGCAACGTTCTCGTTTTTTATTAAACAATTATCATAGTGTCAGTTATTATTTTGTATAATATTGTATTGTTGTTGAATCTTGGTGAGTAAAATTCGCGTTATTTGCCTATTTTCATAAAATTGTACTTTTAAGCACATACAGTTCCTTTAAGAACTAAATTTTCGCGCTTTGTATTGCATTTCTTGAAATTGTGTATTGAAAATATGCCGAAACAGTCGAAGCAAAGGGTTTGTAACTTCCCTGGTAAACTATTCTGAACGAGAACGTGACAATAAATGTGCTTTATTACTCTTGATTGCAGTCAGAGAAGTAAGTTTGATTGGTAAGCACATTATACCATTTTGAAAGTTATTTCTAAGTTACTTTTTAATATCTGCGATTATTAGTTTATACATTGATGTCACCCTGTTATTTGTTATTACCACTTGTGGTGTTGTAAGTTGTATAATTATAGTATTATAATGGACTAGTTTCTGCCAATATGTAATAAGCAAAATAAGCTATAAAACAAATAAATAAATTAATTGCTAAAATATTAATTATTAAATAAAAAACGTACAATTTTAAAAAATTATATAATAAATATATTGCTTCCCAATTTTACATTAAGATTAATTCCATAAATCTATCAAAATCCGGCAGCGCTCTCGCTATCGCTTGTCGCTCAAAGTTGATCACGTGCATTGGAAATTGTTTTGCGATTACATTTCGGTTTGATTTGAACATTTATCTCAGAAAAAAAAACGAAATAATTCAACAGTGTTTGTTTTCAAATCAGCGCTTTATTTTACAAGAAGTCAAAATTGTTGCAGTCTAGGACTTTTTCTAGTTTAGTCTTTTTTTTGTCTTGAACTTTCTCCTTTGTTAGTAGTATTTTATATATTTTTTGAATAGAAGGCAATAAAGTCGTCATAGAGGGCCTACTCTGAGTGTCATCCCACCACGGGATACATGGTAATGAAAAAACAAACGACCTAGCTACAAAAGGAGGAAACACTCCAATTACTGGAACAGAATAGTTCCACTTTCTAAGTGCAAACCAACTTAAAGCGGAATCCAAAAACCTAGAAGAATCCGTTCGTAACCTGGGGAATCCTCCATTGGTTTAAAACACTCGAAGAAATTTCTCAAAATTTACAACCGAGAAAAACAAAGATTTCCTTGATTTAAGTAGATCTTAGTAAATGTATACAGGTTCTCTTATTCAGGTTAATGTAAAATACAGGATCCGGCAATAGTGCGTCGGGCATCTGTAGCTCCCAAGTTTGATTGGTAAGCACATTATACCATTTTCAAACTTATTTCTAAGTTACTTTTTAGTAAATTCTGTGAGTATTAGTTTGTGCATTAATGTCACCCTCTTATTTGTTATTACCATTTGTGGTGTTGTAAGTTGTACATCAATAAATAAATAACTTATCCATAATAACTTAGAATAATCTTCATAATGGACTAGTTTCTGCCAATATTTAATAAGCAAATTAAGCTATAAAACAAATACTAAATAAATTACTAAAATATTAATTATTAAATTAAAAAAACGTAATTTAAAAAAAAATAATATAATAAATATACTGTTTCCCAATTTTTCATTAAGATTCATCCCATAAATCCATCACAATCCGGCACCGCTGTCGCTATCGCTGGTCACTCAAAGTTGATCGCGTACAACGGAAATTGTTTTACGATTACCGTAAGTACATTTCGGTTTGATTTGAACATTTTATCCCAGAAAAAAAAACGAAATAATTAAACTGTGTTTGTTTTTAAATCAGTGCTTTAATGTACAACATCGTCGCAGTCAAGAACTTTCTTTTGTCTTGAAATCAATTTTTTTTTTGTGTTGAACTGTAATATCTTATATATTTTTTGAATAGAAGTCAATAAAGTCTTCCTACTCTAAGTGCTAGTCCACCAAGGGATAGACCGGTAATAAAAAAACAAACTACCTAGCTAGAAAAGGAGCGAACACACACTTACTGGACCAGAACCGTTCCGCTTCCCAAGTGAAAATCAACTTAAAGCAGAACCTAAGAACCTGGAAGAATCTATCTGTAACCTGGAATGAAAATCCTCCAATGGCCTAAGATACGGGAATAAATTTCTCATTTCTCAAGACTTACAACCGAGAAAAACACACACCGGATCCTGTATCTGTGTACTCTTACAAAATATTTCAAGGAAAAATATAACTGGATTTACATGCCTGTTTTACCAGATGATATAATTAATTTTAAATTAAACCATTTTCTTTAGTCTACATGTCTGGAAATCTCTACATTGCAGGATTTCTACAGCTGGTGGTGTCCACCAGGAACCGAGCGTTTCCTATTTTCCTAGTTTTAATTGTGGCGACTCTCAGAAAGCGGAATGTGTGTAATTACACATTCTTCAAACATTCTACGTTAATGAAGTTTAAATTTTAATACACACTTATGGAGTGCAACCGCTCTTTATTTCGCGTAAAGTTAATGACACAATGAAGCCGGCGACTACGGTATGCATTGTACTGATTAATGTTTACGTGTTTACTTGGCATTACCTATTTAGAGAACAATCTTTTACATAACGTGTACTAAAAAATTTAATTAGAAGAAAATATTCATTATTTCATCCAGCCTACATTTCAAATATTTTTTCTTTAACTAGCGTTGAATAAAAAAGATAGGTATAAGTAATTAATATGCTTGTTAAAGCGTACACTTGGATGATGTTTTGTCTCTACAATATACGATTCTCCGCATTCACAGAGTACATGATAGATGCACTCTTTCCGTTGTTTCGATGTTCCCAGTTTTGTTTTTATTACCACGCTTCCTAGCGTAGTTCCAGACTTAAAAACAGTTATTTTTGTGATACTGTTTAGCTCGTCTGACATTTTCTGAAAATAATATATCGATGGGAATCACTGACAAAAAACAATCCCTGAAACATCTTTGAAATATCTAGCTGGATTTCGTTCGTATACTGACGTTTCGAAATTCGATTATTAAAAGATTATAATTAAAATTATTAAATAAAATAATTTTAATTCAAACCTTATGTTAAATTAATATCAGAATAAACTAAAAATAATCCCTTTCACATAGTTATAGGCTTGGTCCATTCTCCGCCGGTGCTGCCACCATCGGAGAATATCGTAAACCACTAGTATATACAATTACACGGGTTTAAATAGCGAGTATACGAAAAATTTATAATTTAGTTATTCTAAATGCGTGTTAGTGTTAGGTTAGGTTAAAAAAGTAAATATTTGATATCTTCAGAAGGTCTAACATGTATTACAATTTTTATTGTTCCAACTAAAAAGCTTTTGAGATGAGTTCAGCAACGGTAGCGAGCATAATTTTAATGATCGGTTGCGTAGTGGGGTCATAATCTGGGCTATTTCGGCTATAATTAAATTATTTAAAGGTACATAATTATAATTTTAGAAGAAAAAAGTAAAGTAAAGATTTTAGTTAACATCTTCTTTTTGCTCCCAGGGCTAATTTGGACGGGGCCTACTTTGTTTACGCGGAATCCGAACCGCGATCCTCGGCCATATCATGGTCAATGGGCTACCGACTTAGGAAGTGTCTAAATCAACTCTTACTCACGAGATATCCGATCTCATCCGGCCTCGAACCGGCGTGAATAAGCAGTGTGTATCAATAGATTTTACACTTTTCCCTTGGACAACAGCACGATACAGAGTTTCGAACCGGTCACCCGTCCATCCACCAGTATCGCCTTACGTCGCTTAACTTCGGTGTACTAATGGGAACCGGTGTTTCAACATAGCTAGGCCGTTGCCTTAGTTTTAGAAGATGTTCGTAAAACATTTAATCACTAGTACGATTAAAAAAGTATACCATTCATATTGCAAATTATAATATTCCCAGAGTATATGTAATTGAATAAATTGCGCTCTAATAAACCCACATATTTTACTATAACTTTCAAAAGAACCCCATATTTTACTATATAAAGCAATAATTTATGCAAAAATTTTTATTTTGTTTAGACGAAAACAGCTTGAACAAACTGTCAAAGACTGTTGGTTATGTTAGGTTATGTTAGTTCATTTTAAATACAAAATATATTAGATACTTAATAATAAACTCATTTAATTATACTCTAATAATTCGATTCGGTATCCAGGGCGAATTTGTGGAACTTTGCTGTCTTTTAGAGCAAAATGAATTAAATTCTTTATAATAACCATTCTTATTACACTCCCCACACTCTAATTAACAGAATCATCCCTATTTTATGTTATTATTTGCTAATTTTTGGAAGAGACGTGTTCAAAAAATGTCCTTGGATAAATTTAGGTTAGATATAACAAACCCGCGTAAAATGTTTTGTGCAATCTGACTAGTGTTCATTAGGCATTTTGAAGATTGACTGAAAACGAGCGATCTTATTGCAGAAATGTCCAGCAAACACCTTTAGAGATTAATTTGCCTAATTCCGATTAGGTATTTTGCAAAGTGGCTGAAAACAGATAGGCTCGTTGTAAAATGTCCTTCTTTTGTTTTGATTTGATTTGGTTTATTATTCAATACGCCTGCGACATATATATCATGAATACTTTGTCCCTATTTTTTCGTATTTCTAAGAACATGCCTTTAGGCGTAAATTTTTTATGGGCTAATGCTTCTTTAATAGTAATTATCTTGTAATGGCTAAGAAACAACTTAGAAAAAGTAAAGCACGCTCGTTTAATATCAATATTACAATATTGTCTAAGTTAAAATAAATACAGACAACGGAAATCCGAAATTCTTCTAGGATAAATTTAAGATAGACAATTTTACATAACTAACAATACTTGCAACCAATATGTGAAGACAGGTATCAAAGGAGTCAACAGTATCTTGAATCTATTTTGATCAAATCAAATCAATCCGCAAAATATGCCACTAAGTTTAAAAAAGAAGAATCTTAATACCCTGTAAAACAGCCATCTACCTAACTCTCTTTTCTTCGCCTTTACTGCGAAACGGCAATACATACAATCGTTTCAGGCAGCTAGCCCTTAAAAAGTGAACGAAAATAAAAAATATCCGCCGTCGACTGGCTATCTTTCCACGATATATAGAAATATATAGCCGTTTAATGGCAAAAACGTACGATAGGAAACCTAACGTCGACTTCCTTTAAAAACACTCTTTCATGAGGAATTGCCACTCCGATTCCGATATCGCTAAACGTAATAATAAAAAACGAAAAAAAGCCAATATATTTTTTTTTAATACTCCGATAAGAGAAAATATTAATAATAAATTTATTTAAATAACAATTTTAGTACTCTCTTAACCCGGCATTAAACCCCATACTAAATATGCGCTGCTGCGTCGATTTGATGCGTCGATGTGTCATGCATAGCGGGTATGATACGGTTCTTCGATACGATACGCCAATGCGATTAATAAATACGATTTATTACTTCGTTTGGAAATTCGTCCATTGTGTTTGTGGTATTTCTATTGATGGTTCGTCCAAAAACCGACATTCGCATCGCAACAACGTATTAGCGCACCAAATCGACGTACTGACAAATCGCGTCAGCAATCGCATTTTATAATCTATATCAAATTCTATACCGGGTGTGCATCGGCGATGATAACATAGGAAATCCCATCCAAATTGTGACGTGTCCCAGGCTCCCCTGTTGATTTTACAGCAAAGTTGTTAATTGTTTTTTTAAGATCTGCGTATGTTGAATACACATGCCAAATTGAACAATTTTGGATAAGCCGTTTTTAACTAATGTAAGAAAAATTGTAGCTATTTTTAAATCTAAACAGGCAACAATGCAAAAACAGATAAATGTCGAAATTCCTTTTTTTAACAAGTCCTCAACCTATAATTTTGTCAATTTGTTGTGCTGTTTACGCCTAACCAAAATTTTAACGTTTAGGAAATTGAAAACAACATTTAGTACCCGATAAATCTACAAATAATTAAAAATAATAGTATAACATAATCAACAGATAAACCTTATGTTGCTTAACATTTTTATACATGTATACATAGATATGTCAATAATTTAAAATTAATCATGTAATTTTCACAACATTTCTCTTTGCTAAAAATAGTATCGAATTATTTATCGACGGTCTAAATAATTCATCTGTTTTTCCCAGTTAATCAATTTTGTCTGCTTCCAAACAATTTTTGATCGATTGCCAGCTGGCAGGGCCAGTATTTTATCACAAAATCAGTCAGTAATTCGGATACATTTGTTTATTAGATAAATTAATTTAATGGTAATTATATCGAATAACACGAGTTTTATTAAGGTAAATACTTTGCTTTTGTTTGTTCCCATTTCAGGTAAATGGACAGTTATATGGATCTATAATGTTTTGACAATGTTTAAAATTAAATTAGCATTAACGCATTAACTTTCATGAAAGTATAACGAAACTATACGTTTGAATGAGTATATCTGACGTCATGAATGTCAATCTCCCAATATTTGTATGTAGTTTTATTATCGGTAATATATATTTTAAGCTATCAAGAAAATTTGGAGACAATTTTCCTATTAACATTAAAATATATGAAGTATGCTTATAAAAATGTAACACATAATCATATATAATATCAAAGTATGCTAAGATATACTAAACAAAAGAGATCACAATAAGTCTTTGAAATATCACCTAATGATAATATTTATGGCCTAGGGACGATATAAGGAACATATTAGTGTATAGGTATAGTCCGTCAAATAAGTCAAGGAAGATTTCAACAGATGATATTGAAAAAATAACAGAAAAATAATATATTGTTTTAGGTGTAAAAATGAGACTTTTTGTGATGAGGCTGTACGTTTGACTTTTTGTGATGAGGCTGTATGTTTGAAGCTGCCAGATTATGAGGCCTACACTGGACATTGTTTCCGGAGAACTTCAGCCACACTCCTTGCTAATGCAGGGGGTGATATATTTAGTTTGAAGCGCCACAGAGGATGGAAATCTTCGACAGTGGCCGAGGGATACGTCGAGGATTCTATCAACAATAAAACTCAAATATCAAATAAAATTTTAGAGTGTCAAATACCGGGATCAAGTACCTCTACATCAAAATTGGATAGTGTCTCAAGTCCCAAAACCCCCATATCTCAAGCAAAATCAGAACTATCTAGTTTGGGATTAAATGTTGGTTCGTGTACTTGTTGTACTATTAATGTTGATATTGTAAATAATAACTAAAATATGCATTAGTGTTAAGTTTGATATTTGTTTATTCTTGTATATTTCGAAATAAATAATTAGTTATGATTTAGTTCTTCATTTTCCAAAAATCAAAATTCCAAAATTCCATATAATTTACATGCAGTGTGCGAAATAGGCATTTCGCGCATTACTTCGCGCACCATGTCATGGTAACGTAGGAAAATGAAAAAAAGTGTCACTTCGCACATTGCTATCAATTCGCAAACCTTGTAATTTTTTGACGTTTATAGAAAATATTATTTTAAACAATTCCAGTCATTGCAAATAATTTTAAAATATTGAAAAGTAATACATTGTAGGTAATTATATATCAAGAAACTATTGTTACATTCGTTAAATTTGACACTTTCTGTCAGTTTAATAATATATTTTGATACTTTTGTGCTTTGGCGTAAAAGTGCTTTACTTTTATGCCTAGGCGTTAAAATTACTTTTTATATTGTCAATCACGTCGCAAAAATTAATACTTTTGTGACCTCTGGAAAAAAAATTATTAATTTTGAATACTAATTGAGCTGAATATAATAAAGGTAATTATATTTACTGAAACCAAACCAAACCAAACATTACTGAATATTGTATATATTTTTTATTATGGATGTATATACAGGGTGAGTCTTAAATAAATACAAATATTTTCAGGGCTGGTAGATCTGGATAAAAGAAACAAACAAAATAACCGAGATATTTTACTTTGAAAATTAAAAAAAAATTGCTAAAATTTTGAGAACCAATCTTTTCTTAAGTTTCTGTCTTGTATATTGAATCTATTATGTTCCATATTACCAAGAAATTATTTTTTTAGCTAAAATTTAAAAAAAGAACTCTAAAAATATCTTTAAAAATTACACTTTTTTTATTTCTTTGCGCGAAAAAAACATAATATCGTGTTTCAGAGGTCGAAATATACTACCCCTAAAAATATTTGCACTGATTTAAGACTCACTGTATATAATATAGATTGACTATAAAAGCAATGGATATTTTATTGCGTAAATAACAAAGCATAGCAAATAAGCAAAACTTGGTACTAAATAAAAATTAAAAATTTATCTGGAGGTATTTGAAACTTTCTGTTCTAAAACTACAAAAGTACAAGTTGTAAAGTTACTTTCGGAAAACAAGTTAAACATATATAAAGATTTCTAAGCTTCTTACAGTAAAACAAACCAGAAGTGAAATATTTTCGTGAATACTTTTAAAATATGGACAGTACTAGTTTATAAAAAAAATATATATTTTACTTAAATTCATAAAATATATTTAGATGTTCATTACCGACATAGGGCTTAATATATTCATTATATTTAACAACACTAATTACTATCAATTACATGACTTTGATTAAATTTACCTAATTCTGGATCTCACCTTACCCATTACGAAAATTACCGTACGGCTGTTTATATAGGGAGTTAAAGGAGATAGAACTAAGCAGACAGATTAGTGCAACATGACCCTAAAGGTAAATATGGATCCATCAAATATACCGTTAATTGAGGTAAGCTTCTGTAAATGCATCCGCTGAAGTGGTCAAAAACAACCACTTTTTTTTAAATATATAATTCTAATGCTTAATGAATTAGTTGACTGATAATTTGTTAAATATTAATTTGTTAAAATACAGTTTTATTTTAGTTTTTCTCTAATAAGTACTTTAATCCCTTATGAAACTTTACATAGTTTGAATTTGGGTAATTTTTTAAAGACTAAATTAGCATTAGAATCCATTTTGCTTTAGAGGATACATCTCTGATGTATTTAAATTAGCATAGTATTTTTATCGAGACTAGTTTATACAGGGTGATTCACGGCTATGGTGCGGTATACTTTTATGGAGAACCGGTGACAGTATTTTATTGAAATTCATTTTTTGCAGAACAGCATCTGTTCCATATGTGTAAATTATTTTTAGCGTTAGAGTGTTGCCGCTTTATACTAAACGGGGTAGCAACAAATGAAACACCTGGTATATTATTACATTTTTCAAAACCACTTTTATATGCCATAATTTTTGCATTATGCTAATCCTACCTCTAACAGTTTTCGAAATAAAAAATAAACAACTTTTAAAGTTTACAAAAACATGATCTTGATTAAGGGGCGGTTAAATCATATATATTTGGTTTATAAGTTAAAAAAAGCAATTTTAGATTTTTATCTTCAAAAGGAGACCGACACGTAGAGGACATTATTAAAGAACGTAAACTAGAGTATTTAAGACACATAATAAAGAACCAAAAGAGGCATGGTCTGCTTCAGTTGATATTACAGGGATATTATTATTTAGAAGAGGACCTGGAAAAGGCAGAATATGCTAGTTGAAACCCTTAGAACTTTCGATAAGTCTAACTCAAACAATTGAATATCAAACAGGGCGATAACAAAAATATCCATTTCCGTTTGTTGTAAAATCGCTCAAATCATTGTTATTACAAGTTGAAAAATACGTATATTATTTAATCAAAACATAAATAAATTTGCTTTTCGACGATATATCATGTTCCTATACCTAAACCTTCTGGATTTTTTCTGTAAAGTAATTTAAAAGATAATAATTCTATTGTATCATTTACAGAAAATCTTTACCATGACAAATATACAAACTTTATATGTATCAATTAGACTTTGCATGCTGGATTTCTAAAATTGTCATGATAACGAAATTCCTAAAATAAAATTATAATAATCAAAATTAATAATTCTTAAGTCGCTCTGTTTAAAAATCCGGAAGGTTTAGGTATAGGAACATGATATATTGTTGAAAAAAAAAGTCTTCAGATTTAACAATATGACATTGGGTTGAATCCAAATTAACAAATATTTGACCAGTTTTATAAAAAACGGAAACAACTATTTTTTATAGATCAAATATATCGACTTTCGTTCCCAAATTTAAAATTTAAAAATGTTCAATTCATGATTTTGCCATTTATACACATATTTTATTTTTTTATCTCGAAAACTATAAGAGATAGGTTAGCTATAAGAAAAAAGTTAGTATAATAGAACAATTATGAGATATGAAAATAGTTCCCAAAGATTTAATTATATACTGGATATTTCATTTGAAATGGCAAAGATGCTACCACTTTCCAAATGATCCCGCAAAACTGTATCGCTGATAATATGTTAGATGGTTGTAACAGGTGCCTGTATGTAAAAATCCCCAAAAATCCTGCCACCATAAACGTCTAATGTACCATTGCTGTGAATCACCCTATATACAAGGTGAGTTTTCTACGATGTTCTCTATGGGTATCTCGGAAACTACTGAAGATTGAGAGTAGGTTAAATTGAATAAATAGAATTGTCAGTTTTGTGGGGTCATAACTATGTGCCTTTCAGATTTTTGAAAAAGTTCATGGCTTACTAGATATTGCTAAAAAACAAATTTCGGCTACTTTAAAAATTGTCCCTAATTCCATTATAATCTAATCTAATAAAGTTCTAAATCTGTCAAAATTTTAGACAAAACGTTTTCAGATAAAAGATGTAGAAAATCATTTCCTTAATGAGATTATATTCTCCATTTTTTTCTAAAGCCTGTCATTTTTAATATATGACACGAACATATGTTTTTCAAATGGACACCATAGTTGGCCATGACTTCATAAAAAGCGCCATTTTTGAAGCTTTTCAGCGATATAGTGAATATAATATGTTTTCTTTTTCGAAAAATTACTGAGTTATTATTCTTATTTTTTTAAACAATATCACTTAGTTAGCCATGGAAACAAGTTCAATCGTCGTTGCTCTCAAAGATGTCAGACTGTCACATCCAAACTTTGTAAATTAAAATAAACAAAAATTGTAAATATGAATATTTCAAATGAAGAAAAGGGATTATTGGTTCAACTTTTTTTGGCTATACATTTACGAGGATACGTTGACCGGTGAACGTTACTTACGCTTTTTAGAGAACAGTTTTCAAGACATGTTAGAAAAGTTAAATTTAGAAACCTCGCCCATCAATAGAGTGGTTCCAATATGATTTTCATTTTGATACTACCCCCCATAATGAAAGAAATTATTTATATAATAATTATGCAAACTCAGGGATAGGAAGAGGTGGACCAATTGCATGGGTCTCCTCGATCATCTGACCTATCCATTTTAGTTTTTTTAATTCCGATATGGTTAACAACCATATTTCCAAAAGAACTTATGAAATAAGAGAGACACACGAAGAGGCGGTACGCTTAATAAAATCGATCGGCCGTTCTGTGAAAAAAGCTAGTAATTAAGTTTTAAAAATATGCTTTTATGTACGCAAAACAATGGCGAATTTTTTGAAAATTTTCTAAAATAACTTAAAGTGTATGTAGTGATATTACTTTTTTAAGTTTTAGTTTGTGTAATGTAAACTGTAAAGAACCGTTTAATAAAATATTCTGTCGTTTTATAAGTTATAGATCAAAACAGAATAAGAATACCATATCAACTATGTGAAATTAGTCAAGAAATACAAGAATTAGCGATAACCCAGTAATTTTTCGAAAAAAAAAATATTATAGCTTATATCGCTGAAGAGCTTAAAAAATTGCCCTTTTTACGAAGTCATGGCGAAATATGGTTTCTTTAAAAAAAACATATATTTTTGACATATATGTCAAAAATGACAAGCTTTAGAAAAAAAAACGGAAAGGACGATTTCATTAAGGATGTGATTATCTAAAACTTTCATCTAAATTTTTTTTTCTAAAATAGATTATAATGGAATTAGGGACCATTTTTAAAATAGCCGAATTTTTTTTTTTTTTCGAAATATCTAGTAAGCCATGAACTTTTTCAAAAATCTGAAAGGCGCATATTTATGACCCTACAAAACTGCATTTCTTTCCCCATTTAACAGACACTACATCTCCAGTAGTTTCCAAGATACCCATAGAGTAACATCGTAGAAAATTCTCCGTGTATTATAGGCGAATTTTTAGAATCCAGGAAGACCACGAATCCAACAAGACAGTTTTGGATTTTTATCTTCCAAAGGAGATATGGTCTGCTTCAGTTGATACTACAGGGTAATTATTATTTAGAAGGGGACCTGAAAGAGGCAGAATATGCTAGTTGAAACCCCTTAGAACTTTCTTTTCCCTGTCTACACCAGAGTTATTTAGACCAGCAATGAGCAACATTAAAATTTCTTTGTTTATCGCCAATATCCGGAATGGATAGTTACACTTAGACGAAGAATCCACTGACCAAAAAAGAAAATAAATTTTGAATTTTGTCGTTATTGCAAAGGACCAACAAATACTCTACAAATTTTAATTAAAATTACAGTTCCCTCTTATTTACCCTGTTATTAGCACATTAATTGTTGACATTTTTATAAAAATAACTTTTAATTTACAATTTAACATTTTTTCAGTATTTAATTTAACAATTCCAAACAACGGAACGTAAACTTTATTTTTCAAAGCTGGGGCTTGACGCGGATTTAATCTATAAATAACGGAATACTTTATGCGCACAAAGGGAAACATTCTGTTCGTTACATTTTTTGGTATACCTATTTTTTAACAAAATATACTTTTAATTTTGTATAAATATGATTTTTAAGTGAAAAGTTAAAAAACCATGCCAGATACATTAAACGTTAAAATGTGACAACCATGAAAAAAAAATGACAAAAAAAGATAAAACTTAAGTAAATAGAAATCAATTAATAGCATTAACTAATGGTCAGATTGTTAACATGGAATAATAACTATACCATACTGGCAACAACGAAAACCTTCGGTCGGTGTTTACATGTCTAGGAATGAATGGCTATGGCGATCTAGTAAGTCGAAAAAAGCAAAAAAATACGGAGTATTTATTACATAACCACTTAATCCGACGCGGCGCTAGATTTCATACTATGGGGAAAATACTTCTTTCTTTATTTAATACATCTTCAAGCTTCTGTTAATACAAGCTTCTGTTAAAATAGCGCTAAAACTAAAACCAAAGCTGAACGTGCGCTAAAAACGGCGAGCGTCGTATGACCATTTTTTTATTTATACTCGTCATTACTGCTAGCATAAAGCGATAGATCTAAATTTTGAATATGTTGTAACTAAATGTATAACTAATTAAATGATAGTATTCGTATCTGTCAGTATTAAAATTTATAACAGAGATTTTTATCTCAAAGTTAAAATATGCTCGGGCAATGTAAACAAATCGAAAAAATAAAAAATTATCCAGTTATTTAGGTTTGTCGGAAGAGCTAAACACTCGTGAGTATTTCTATACAAAAATCTGCACGATACGATAATTATTAACGAAATACTAGGGTAGTTGTGCAATCCGGACGCTCAATTGAGTACATCAATCAATCCTAATTTGTCATATACTATCATACCAAATCTCGATTTTTATCTGAAAATACAAAAAAAATATAGGGGTGAGCCAGTTTTGAGACGCACCCGGTATATATAAAAAACACAGTAACTTAAACTAACTTAACTTTAGTAACAGTACAAGTTAGTGTGAATTTACTATGACTGTGGATTTGGAGAGATGAATCCGCCACATAGGTATAGACATTTTTTATTATGACTGTGATTAACGTATAGTTACGTAAACCAACATTATTTGATTGATTATTATATTTATTAAGTAAATATATTTTTTTATAGAAAGCTCTTTAATACAATTCAGCAAACTATTACATTACTAAGATAGTGTCAAAATTATTACATTTTATATTTCTTTGTTGAAAGTTAAATTAAAAAAACTAATTTTTTGTAAGACCTTCAGTCTCTAATTGTAAAAAACAGTACTCTCATTGCACTGAGTTGTCACTATTTAGGTCGCGCCAATTACTCTTCATTTAAGAACTCGAAATTGCGGACATTAAAAGTTTATTTCTAATTTAGCGCCTCCAACGTTCGTATTTCCCCTTTACTAACTCTTTGCGCATCTTTCTAATTAATTAATTTTTGCTAACATTTGTTACGCTTCCCACTTTTGGCTACACTGACAAATAGTTGCGTCCGTTACTCACGCCCACACTTACATTTTCCAGTCTAAGCCTGCATTAGAAGTTTCTAGAGAACTACGATATCTAGATCAGATATCTTTTACACATTGTTTTACAACGAGATCTATTGATTAAAGATATTTTCAATATGGCGGTTCTTTCGGAAATACCGGAAGCTGACAGCAAGTTTATTATTTCAAATGGGTAACCACATTTTTTATTAGATACTTAAATTCTTCTGTGTCTCTTTATGAATTTTGATGTTGCACACTCTATATCCAACAATAACCGTTTTTAAGAAAAACATACTTAACAATTTTTAACAAAAGAATGGCCTGAGATGGAACCATGATATTAGGAAATTAGCAGGGATAACTTGGGCCCGCATAGCCAAAAATAAACAATGGGCCCAACTGCAAAAAGAGTATCTAAATATGTGGGGGAGGCTACACCATAATTGGAAATGGTTGAAAAAGCTGAGAATAATGATGATGAAAACAGAAATTAGAGAACAGTAACGGATAGAGATATAAAAAGATAATTCGGCCTAAATAATGTATCAAAAGATGGAATTAAGAAGTGAAATAATTAGTAGTCAGTTATGATATTATCATTAGCAGTGTAATAAAAATTAACAGACAACTAGGCTAACACAAATTAATTTTCATATCTTAAAAAATCAATATTTGAATGTACATAACTCTTTAGGATATGAATAACATTTCTTTGTAATAATGCACATATATATGGTTACAAATGCATATAATATTGACAATCTATGTGAGATTATTAATTAAGGTTACTATTATAGCACGTGTTATTTAATTCAAATATCGGAATTGATTTTACACAGTGTCCAAATAATTAAAATAAATTAATAAATCCAAACACACAGACCTCAAAAATTAAATACTCACACAGAATATATATATACTCACACAGGGTATTTCGTTCGATCACTTCAGTTTTTGTAGTAAAATAGTTTTTGGATTGAATATGTGCTTATTAATTATGATGAAACTAGACATAAAATTCTATGATTTGGAGTTTATCTGAATTCTCCTATATTATTCTCTAATAAATAATTATGACAATATGATTGCACAAACCTTGCCAGTATCGTTCTATAAACAATACAAAAATACGTATATCTAGTGTTTAAAAGCCATTTTAGTTATAACATGTTTTTAAATTTTTTTAGTATGTTGAAATGTTCTAATTTTACAAGCTTACAAGTCATATTTATAGAGATAGCTAATGATGAAATACATATTGCTTTAATTATCTATTATTATATTATATTCCAGTAAGATATCTACTTTAAATAGACAAACCTCGCTTGTTATCTTCCATAGTATACAAATCAAAACTTATATTTTGACACATCTTTCGTTAAAAACAAAGTAGAAAATAAAATGATTAATTTCAAAGTATAAAATATTCAGTTATATAATGTCTTAAACTTCCCAGTTAATTTAAGTAGATGTGTTTATTCTCACGGGTAACGTTAGTGTGTGCCGAACTTTATTTTGGAAAAGGCAAGCTGGTCCTTATTTCTGGGAGATATTTATGAAAGCCATAACGAAACCCAAAAGAGTTGTTTCCTTCATAATAAATTCTCATACCCCAAAAGTGGTATTGTAAGACTCCATCTGAAACTTTCACTTCTAAAGAATATATTATATAAAAGTGAATCGAGATAAATTCAGGCCAGTGTGGTAGACGCTGCATGACTTACATTCTTTAATAAAAACGTTTTTATACTTCTCTGTAATTTGAGACTCTGTATAATTAAATTTTAATATAATATTAAGTAATATATCGTCCCATTGCTGCCAAAAGTCACTAACTTACTTTTTATTACTTCCGAGAAAAACGCGTCTAAAGATGAATTGCATTGCATAAAGATGTTATAGTTAGTAACTATTCGGTATTAAAACAAAACATAGAAAACATAACAAGAAATCGTAGTTAATGACTTTCTCAATCGATTCTCCGCTTCAAAATATAGTTAGTAATTCAATTTTCAGGTTGTTCGGAAAAATGTTAGTTAGTGACTTTTGGCAGCAATAGGACGATATTCTTCTCAAGATTCGGGAATAATCTCGTTTTCCTATTTGTTGTATAGTAACGATCTTTCTTTAAATGAAACAATTATGATTTGAATTAATTATTATTATATAAATGGCTGTAATAAAAACAAGATTGTTTAACTACAAGAATTAATTCGATTAGGCTTTTATTTTTTTTAATAATATACGAAAAAATTTAATTTAAAATAACAATGATTTAGTAAATTTATAAAGCAAAAAAACAACTAGATACGAGTCCCAGATTGCATGGAATATCAATTACATTATACATCATACAATTACTATGCAGTGACAACATAAATTCTTACTATACATTATACAATTACTATACAGTAACAACATAAATTAAGAGACTAAAAAGATAGTATAGTAGAGTAGAGATAGTATTCCCCATTTACGACAAACAAAGGCAAGAAAATATTATTTATTAATATTATATACAAAAATGCATTTGAAACTTTTTAAAGAACTCGTTAAAATGAAGCCAATTGTTCATTTTGAATGGTTTAAACGAATTCGTTCTTGGGTTATGAGAGCTACAAAAATACTAAATTTGGAAAAAAAAATATTGCGGTCCTGATCAAACAAATAACAGTCACAAGTTATGTCCAATATGACAAATCGATTATGATTTTCTTCTACAGAGATCGGTTTAAAATATTTTCAGTTATATTCTCTATGAAAAGTTACAAAAATACACTGTAAACATACGAGAATCTTTTAAAAATCAAATATATTTCGTAGATAAGTAAACACACAGCCTCAAAAAAGGAAATTTATTTATTAAACACTAAACAATTCACAAAATTAAGTATCTTGTAACTTGTAACTTGTAACTATAATGGAGAATGTCGCCCTATGTTCTTCACCCCCCGTCCAATAATTCTTAAACCATCCAATAATTCAATAAGGCTTAAAATTATTATGCTTCTTCAAATTTGCCAAGGATCTTTTTTGACTATTATTTTTTGAAATTTTCTGGTACTTACTTGGTTTTCATTTTCATTTACTATTTTTCCATGATCCTATTCAATCAATATTAATCTCCTTTTTACATTTACAGTCTATAATAACTATGATAACAAATAAATCTTATTTTTACGTGAGGAATCTCCCCAAGAGAGATGGCACATGTTTTATAAAACACCCTGTATATGGAAGCGGGTCGAAAAACGCTCTTTAACCTTATTTGGATGGCAGATGTGCTAATATTTCATCAATATTTTATATCGTCGAATGACATTATAAAAAGTTTTGTTTGTCGTTTTGGTTAGGACCAGCTCCTGGAGAGCCCATCTGATGATGGGTAGACGCAGAAACCGTTTGTGGGGAGAGGAGAGCTTGGTTCCCTCCTTTATAACAAACAAAACAATTTTCTTTTTACTTTTTTCGTTTTTGCGATTTTGAGATTTTAAAAAGAATACACAGCTAAAGAGGGGGGGTGGAACATAATATAATTTATTAACAGATATTCCTTATACACATCTTCTACCAGCGTTCTCGATTCGAAAAACCTAAGCATGCCAAAAATTCTTTGAACTCGGCATATATAAATTTATATCAGTCTATTTCAGATTTCATAAATATTTCCCGGTCGTTTCGAACACATGCTACGAACCTCTAAAAACATGTCTAATCTATCCTGGAAAATGATCATCCTATGCTAAAATAAACGAGAGTTTTTAAGAATTAATCACTTGATCGATGCTAAGATATTAAAATTAATATTTTAATGATAGTTTCGTTATATTTTATTATACGATATTTGTAATTTACTTAATTGTTATACAGTATGTCCCCGGATTGTCTTTATAAGAGAACAACTTTTTATTTTTTTATTATTGACATTTTGAGAAAAACGAATTAGATATACTGATAGAATTTTAACTCAGGTCATGTTTTTTGCTATTTCAAAGCTTTTCGCGGAAATTTCAAATTTTCAACCGTTTTCGCGGAAATTTCAAATAAAATAGTTCCAGCCCTAGTCGCTAGGTGGTAGTGTAATTAATTTTTAGGTTAAGAAGTTGCTACTAGTTTTGCCAGATGGCGTTAAATCAGATTTTTTTTTCATTTTTTTGTAGTATCCATAATTTCCAACGGCCATTGTCATCCTATTGTCAAATTCTCAAAAAAATATTGTCGTTGTCATAAAGCCAATCATATTATCAAATGATTATTAAAACGAACTTCAAAGTACAATTTTTATTATATGCTTTAATTAGACAATTCTTTTTGTTTGTGGCCCTAAAATATAATGTAAGTCTTTTATTTTTTCCATAATTTAAGTACGTATCAAAAATGTCAATAATACAAAAGTTTTTCCTCTTGTAAAGACAATCCGGGGACATACTCTATACAAGATATTTACTACAACGCAACAACCCTACCAAAATGCATTTTCGTACCAAAATTGTATTAATTTTATTCATAAAGCCTTTCAATTCGTTGGCTATCAATTATTGTCTTCTTTTTTTATTGTCGTTTTTCATTTCGACTGCGAGGGTGGAAATGATTGATCGAGTTAGGGCAGGACAGTGATTCTGTTTGTTTACTGCAAGATAAAATTATCACAAGTGATTAATTTACCTATTAGAGTGTTAAAATAAATATTGAATATGTCAGTATGAGCCGAGATAATAAATTATTTCAAAAATCCTGTTATTTTTTAGAAATAATATTCTCTACGTGGCCAGTAATGACATGCAGTGCAAATAATCAAAGCAGGATAGGCAAAAATTGGCAAAATGCAATCAGTATAATTATTTTTTTGTTCTAAATCAGAGGAAAAATTCATGTAATATTTGTATTAATATCTGTATTGTTTGAGATTTACATGTACTTGTCAGTAATTGAGCCATTGAAAACCAGAGTGGTCTAAGTAAAAAAATGTAGTTTTTAGATATGTGGCTTCAAATTAACGACTTACTGTAAAATACTCACATAAAATTTATTTATAAAATTTAACATTTTAACTATGGTATTGTAACAAAACAGGACCAACTTATTGTCTGTTTATTTTTAATTTTTTATTTTTTTGACTTGGATCATTCTGGCTTTCAATTGATTGAAGCTATGAGTGCATAATCTAAAATAAGTCTTCATCTAAATAAAACAATATATTAAAAAAAACTGTATCTGTGTATCTGTAACAAATCTTAATAGGATTAGAAACAGTTTAACAAATTAAGAAATATATCTGATAGTATCAGAATTATCAAAAACACTCTAGTTAAGCTCTTCATAAGGCAGATTATTTTCTAAAAGTTCTATGTAATATTTGTCCTGGTTTAGAAAGAAACAAGGTATATTTATTGTTTCTATAGATTCTTAAAAATCCTAGACGTACTGGCTGTAGAAACTGATATAGTTGTTAGATATTGCATTTATGATTGATTACTTCTTTTGCATTACAGGTAACCAGCATTCATGAACGACAGGTAATTGAATATTTTAGTCTGCCTCTGCCTTATTTGCCAGCTGCATGTATGCTCAATATCTAAATAGAAATTCTATCTAAATTTTGTATGGACCAGACATTTTAAAATGTAACCATTGTATTTCGAGCGATGATACTTTTCGGGGCAAAACGTTCCAATATCATTATTATGAAAAAGGAATTTTTGACGAGTAACTGCCTTGTCCTATCAACTTTCTGAAGTAAAATTTGTTCTATTGAACTGCTAATATAGAAATTAGTTCCACACTGTGTTCGTCATAATGTGGATCAACCTACCGGTTTCGGGCCCCTACTCCATCATCACTACCGGTTTCGGGCCCCTACTCCATCATCAGGTGAGCTTGGGTCGATTCCACAAAATAGGTATATTTTTAATTTATTACTTTTTCAACATTTTAAACTACACTTTTTCAAAGGCGTCCTTCAAATCCTTCAATGTTCAAGAGAAACAGCTATTAGCTGTTTCTCTTCAAATATGCCCACATAGTGCACGAACAATTTTTTTGTAGTATCTTGAGAGCATCGAATGTCAACAATAAAATAAAGACTTAATTGCGTTTACCTGACCCTAAAATCAAAAACGTACATACTTTAAGATATAAAAGAACGAAAATATTTTAATATACGAATAAAATATCTTAATTTTAATCTTTTTATAAAACGACCCTCTTAGATAAACAAGAATATCTTCAAAGTATCCAATTAGCGCTTTGAGTTTTTGTTCGGGGGTGGAAAATTATGTTCGGAATTTGATTATGAATAACAGAAGATATGCCATTGATTAAACCGTGAGGTAAAAATAGATTCATAACAGAATTTTTAAATGTTATTAAAACAACGGAATACAAATTTAAAAAATTATTGATTTTTTATACAGGGTGAGCCTTGGAGTCAGGACTGGTAGATCTTGAAAAAGGAAAGATATTTTCTCTTTACCGTTTTTGAAATAAGTTCAAAATAACTGGGTTATTTTACTTTGAAAATTCTCAAAAAATGATTTTTTTGTTAAAATTTTGAGAATCACTGGATCTTTTCTTGGTTTTCTTTGTTGTAAATTTAATCTACTCCCTATATTGCCATATTATCAAGAAATTATTATCCATTTTTATGGTATAACAGATATCGGTTTGTTTATAATTTTGTGATATTAATAAGGATAATTAATAAGCATATTTGACAATAGTATTTGAGTTACTTTTATAGAAATACGATTACTTGCATAATCCATTCTAGATACTTTACTGTTCATTTTAATTAACTTATGGCTGTCAATAAAAATTGCTTTCTTTTTATCTATTTCTAGGGAAAAGAGCATTTTGATATTTGTATGAGCATACAAGCGTTAACAAAAGTTACGTTTCAGGCCGTGTGGGGTAACTACGATACCCCACTGAAATATTTCAAAAACTATTAATATTTTATCACTCAGGTAAATTATTAGTAATTATTTGTCTAAGTTTAATAATAAAACGTCAATAATTTAAATATTTGTGTTTGTTTAATATAAAAAAACATTTAATTTTAAAACTAAACTGGCGCAAAAGCCGCATCTTCGGTTTGAATTACGTTGAATCTCTTTAGCAGTATTTATAGGAACTGTGCTTTTGGCAAGAAATAATTTTATTGCTGTTTTTACAATTTTGTGAAACTTGTTACCATTTTATTTACTTCTTAGAACGTTTAGAAGTACAAGGCCTTGTGCTGAAGGATTGCTCTTCGCAGCTCTCGAAGCGAATTCGGTAGGAATTTGTTTTCTGTTAGCGCATCATCAGTATATTCCTTTTGCGCCATTTTCCAATAAATACACACATCAACTTATTACATCACAGTAAGTACCAGCACTAAACTGGATATAGAACTTGTTTACGTCTTCATACAAAGTCACCAACACGAAAAAACATGAATAGTGCGTGTAAACTTCGGATCACTGCAGGCCGTGCGGGGTAACGGAGGTACCCCAGGCAGTAAATTTCAGTTTTTCAGGCTATTTTTGTTAAAAAAGGGTTTTGTAATATATATTCTACGATTACCTGATAGGAAAAAAGTGAGAAATAAAAATTGTAAAAGTTATTAAAGAAAAAACGCATCTGGGGTACCTAAAATACCCGCAAGGTCCCGGAAAGGTTAAACTGCATGTGCTTAAAGAATGGCGAGCGTCGGACTAACCCTTTTTATAATTTATTATACTCATGATACAAAGCAATCGATCTGAATTTTAAATAGGTCATAACTAAATATATATTTTACGTTAATAATTTGGTTTTAATAACTTCTATCGTTCATATCTGTAAGTTTTGAAAGTTATAACCCCCCAGATATTTTTACCAAAATATATAAAATGTTAGGGTGTTGTTAAAATATCGAAAACATAAAATACACTACTCAAAACAATTATCGCACATTTGAATAAAAGTAATTATTACATATTTCTAAATGAAGCATGCATTTTTCTGCCTTTCTCTTGTGAGTTTTCGTAGGATAATTAGGGTAAGCACTGATGTGTAATTTTAATCGGCCGACTATTTAGTTGGAAAAGTAAAAACAATATATTTTTATGGATCTGATCGGCCCAATATTTGACTGCATTGCGTAGCCTTGGGCTATACGCTGACAGGCCATTTTTAATCGGCCGACTATTTAGTTACATATATGTAACCAATATATTCCTATGGAGCCACGCTCACATGCAATCAAATATTCGGCCGATCGGCTCCATAAGTATGTATTGCTTTGACTTTTGCAACTCGGCGGACTAAAAATTACAGGCCAACGCGTAGGCTTATTGTTTAGAATTTCCTTTCGCAGTAACCCAACTATTTAAAACTATAAGTCAGGGAATTCAAAGTGTCATGTTTTTCAAATTAATATATATTTTTTTAGAAAATATGCTATAATAGTGTCTATAGTTGTATGATGATGCTCGTATGAGCGAAACACGTGTCACTGTTTAACTTAATATAAACGTCGAGACCGAGATTTTGTGTCTTTTTTATATTTCTTTTTAATTTAAACCAGGTCTCTTTGAGAAGAATGGACGCCTTCTTTAAATTTGTATTTCTATGAAAAATCAAAAACGATCCTATACCTAGTTATTAACAAAATGACGGTAGACTGAACATTATTATAATTATTTTTTAAATTGGCGCCACCTCCCCCCCCCTGCAACGTGTCGCCCCCTCACTTACCAATCGCCGCGTCCACGCGCTAAGGTTGCTGTTCCAATCCGGGTGCTAAAATGATTAAAAAATTAGATGCATAAAATAAAACATTGTAATATTTATAAATGAAAATTATAAA
>NW_022147535.1:885990-1025303 GCF_002938485.1 Sitophilus oryzae
TATTCAGTTATATAATGTCTTAAACTTCCCAGTTAATTTAAGTAGATGTGTTTATTCTCACGGGTAACGTTAGTGTGTGCCGAACTTTATTTTGGAAAAGGCAAGCTGGTCCTTATTTCTGGGAGATATTTATGAAAGCCATAACGAAACCCAAAAGAGTTGTTTCCTTCATAATAAATTTTCATACCCCAAAAGTGGTATTGTAAGACTCCATCTGAAACTTTCACTTCTAAAGAATATATTATATAAAAGTGAATCGAGGTAAATTCAGGCCAGTGTGGTAGACGCTGCATGACTTACATTCTTTAATAAAAACGTTTTTATACTTCTCTGTAATTTGAGCCTCTGTATAATTAAATTTTAATATAATATTAAGTAATATATCGTCGTTGGTTTTCATTTTCATTTACTATTTTTCCATGATCCTATTCAATCAATATTAATCTTCTTTTTACATTTACAGTCTATAATAACTATGATAACAAATAAATCTTATTTTTAAGTGAGGAATCTCCCCAAGAGAGATGGCACATGTTTTATAAAACACCCTGTATATGGAAGCGGGTCGAAAAACGCTCTTTAATCTTATTTGGACGGCAGAAGTGCTAATATTTCATCAATATTTTATATCGTGTAATGACATTAAAAAAGTTTTGTTTGTCGTTTTGGTTAGGACCAGCTCCTGGAGAGCCCATCTGATGATGGGTAGACGCAGAAACCGTTTGTGGGGAGAGGAGCTTGGTTCCCTCCTTTATAACAAACAAAACCATTTTCTTTTTACTTTTTTCGTTTTTGCGATTTTGAGATTTTAAAAAGAATACACAGTAAAGGGGGGGGGTGCAACATAATATAATTTATTAACAGATATTCCTTATACACATCTTCTACCAGCGTTCTCGATTCGAAAAACCTAAGCATGCCAAAAATTCTTTGAACTCGGCATATATAAATTTATATCAGTCTATTTCAGATTTCATAAATATTTCCCGGTCGTTTCGAACACATGCTACGAACCTCTAAAAACATGTCTAATCTATCCTGAAAAATGATCATCCCATGCTAAAATAAACGAGAGTTTTTAAGAATTAATCACTTGATCGATGCTAAGATATTAAAATTAATATTTTTAATGATAGTTTCGTTATATTTTATTATACGATATTTGTAATTTACTTAATTGTTATACAGTATGTCCCCGGATTGTCTTTATAAGAGAACAACTTTTTATTTTTTTATTATTGACATTTTGAGAAAAACGAATTAGATATACTGATAGAATTTTAACTCATGTCATGTTTTTTGCTATTTCAAAGCTTTTCGCGGAAATTTCAAATTTTCAACCGTTTTCGCGGAAATTTCAAATAAAATAGTTCCAGCCCTAGTCGCTAGGTTGTAGTGTAATTAATTTTTAGGTTAAGAAGTTGCTACTAGTTTTGCCAGATGGCGATAAATCAGAATTTTTTTTCATTTTTTTGTAGTATCCATAATTTCCAACGGCCATTGTCATACTATTGTCAAATTCTCAAAAAAATATTGTCGTTGTCATAAAGCCAATCATATTATCAAATGATTATTAAAACGAACTTCAAAGTACAATTTTTATTATATGCTTTAATTAGACAATTCTTTTTGTTTGTGGCCCTAAAATATAATGTAAGTCTTTTATTTTTTCCATCATTTAAGTACCTATCAAAAATGTCAATAATACAAAAGTTTTTCCTCTTGTAAAGACAATCCAGGGACATACTCTATACAAGATATTTACTACCACGCAACAACCCTACCGAAATGCATTTTCGTACCAAAATTGTATTAATTTTATTCATAAAGCCTTTCAATTCGTTGGCTATCAATTATTGTCTTCTTTTTTATTGTCGTTTTTTATTACGACTGCGAGGGTGGAAATGATTGATCGAGTTAGGGCAGGACAGTGACTCTGTTTGTTTACTGCAAGATAAAATTATCACCAGTGATTAATTTACCTATTAGAGTGTTAAAATAAATATTGAATATGTCAGTATGAGCTGAGATAATAAATTATTTCAAAATCCTGCTATTTTTAGAAATAATATTCTCTACGTGGCCAGTAATCAGTGACATGCAAGTGCAAATAATCAAAGCAGGGTAGGCAAAATTGGCAAAAAAAGCAATCAGTATAATTATTTTTTGTTCTAAATCAGAGGAAAAATTCATGTAATATTTGTATTAATATCTGTATTGTTTGAGATTTACATGTAATTGTCAGTAATTGAGCCATTGAAAACCAGAGTGGTCTAAGTAAAAATGTAGTTTTTAGATATGTGGCTTCAAATTAACGACTTACTGTAAAATACTCACATAAAATTTATTTGTAAAATTTAACATTTTAACTATGGTATTGTAACAAAACAGGACCAACTTATTGTCTGTTTATTTTTAATTTTTTATTTTTTTTGACTTGGATCATTCTGGCTTTCAATTGATTGAAGCTATGAGTGCATAATCTAAAATAAGTCTTCATCTAACTAAAACAATATATTAAAAAAAACTGTATCTGTGTCTTACAAATCTTAATAGGATTAGAAACAGTTTAACAAATTAAGAAATATATCTGATAGTATCAGAATTATCAAAAACACTCTAGTTAACCTCTTCATAAGGCAGATTATTTTCTAAAAGTTCTATGTAATATTTGTCCTGGTTTAGAAAGAAACAAGGTATATTTATTGTTTCTATGATTCTTAAAAATCCTAGACGTACTGGCTGTAGAAACTGATATAGTTGTTAGATATTGCATTTATGATTGATTACTTTGCATTACAGGTAACCAACAACATTCATGAACGACAGGTAATTGAATATCTTAGTCTGCCTCTCTGCCTTATTTGCCAGCTGCAGGTATGCTCAATATCTAAATAGAAATTCTATCTAAATTTTGTATGGACCAGACATTTTAAAATGTAACCATTGTATTTCGAGCGATGATACTTTTCGGGAAGCAAAACGTTCCAATATCATTATTATGAAAAAGGAATTTTGACGAGTAACCGCCTTCTCCTATCAACTTCTGAAGTAAAATTTGTTCCCCTATTGAACTGCTAATATAGAAATTAGTTCCACACTGTGTTCGTCATAATGTGGATCAACCTACCGGTTTTGGGCCCCTACTCCATCATCACTACTGGTTTCCTGGGCCCCTACTCCATCATCAGATGAGCTTGGGTCGATTCCACAAAAATAGGTATATTTTAATTTATTACTTTTTCAACATTTTAAACTACACTTTTTCAAACGCGTCCTTCAAATCCTTCAATGTTCAAGAGAAACAGCTATTAACTGTTTCTCTTCAAATATGCCCACATAGTGCACGAACAAATTTTTTATAGTATCTTGAGAGCATCGAATGTCAACAATAAAATAAAGACTGAATTGCGTTTACCTGACCCTAAAATCAAAAACGTACATACTTTAAGATATAAAAGAACGAAAATATTTTAATATAAGAATAAAATATCTTAATTTTAATCTTTTTATAAAACGACCCTCTTAGATAAACAAGAATATCTTCAAAACATCCAATTAGCGCTTTGAGTTTTTGTTCGGGGGTGGAAAATTATGTTCGGAATTTGATTATGAATAACAGAAGATATGCCATTGATTAAACCGTGAGGTAAAAATAGATTCATAACAGAATTTTTAAATGTTATTAAAACAATGGAATACAAATTTCAAAAATTATTGATTTTTTATACAGGGTGAGCCTTGGAGTCAGGACTGGTAGATCTTGAAAAAAGAAACATATTTTCTCTTTACCGTTTTTGAAATAAGTTCAAAATAACTGGGTTATTTTACTTTGAAAATTCCCAAAAAATGATTTTTTTTGTTAAAATTTTGAGAATCACTGGATCTTTTCTTGGTTTTCTTTGTTGTAAATTTAATCTACTCCCTATATTGCCATATTATCAAGAAATTATTATCCATTTTTATGGTATAACAGATATCGGTTTGTTTAGAATTTCGTGATATTAATAAGGATAATTAATAAGCATATTTGACAATAGTATTTGAGTTACTTTTATAGATATACGATTGCATAATCCATTCTAGATACTTTACTGTTTATTTTAATTAACTTATGGCTGTCAATAAAAATTGCTTTCTGTTTTATCTATTTTTAGCGAAAAGAGCATTTTGATATTTGTATGAGCATACAAGCGTTAACAAAAGTTACGTTTCAGGCCGTGTGGGGTAACTACGATACCCCACTGAAATATTTCAAAAGCTATTAATATTTTGTCACTCAGGTAAATTATTAGTAATTATTTGTCTAAGTTTAATAATAAAACGTCAATAATTTAAATATTTTGTGTTTGTTTAATATAAAAAAAACATTTAATTCTAAAACTAAACTGGCGCAAAAGCCGCATCTTCGGTTTGAATTAGGTTGAATCTCTTTAGCAATATTTATAGGAACTGTGCTTTTGGCAAGAAATAATTTTATTGCTGTTTTTACAATTTTGTGAAACTTGTTACCATTTTATTTACTTCTTAGAATGTTTAGAAGCACAAGGCCATGTGCTGAAGGATTGCTCTTCGCAGCTCTCGAAGCGAATTCGGTAGGAATTTGTTTTCTGTTAGCGCATCATCAGTATATTCCTTTTGTGCCATTTTCCAATAAATGCACATCAAGTTATTACATCACAGTAAATACCAACACTAAACTGGATATAGAACTTGTTTACATCTTCATACAAAGTCACCAACACGAAAAATCATGAATAGTGCGTGTAAACTTCAGATCACTGCAGGCCGTGCGGGGTAACGGAGGTACCCCAGGCAGTAAATTTCAGTTTTTCGCCGAAAATAAAAAAAAATTATTTGGCTATTTTTGTTAAAAAAGGGTTTTGTAATATATATTCTAGGATAACCTGATAGGAAAAAAGTGAGAAATAAAAATTGTAAAAGTTATTAAAAGTTATTAAAGAAAAAACGCATCTGGGGTACCTAAAATAACCCGCACGGTCCCGGAAAGGTTAAACTGCATGTGCTTTAAGAATGGCGAGCGTCGGACTAACCCTTTTTATAATTTATTATACTCATGATACAAAGCAATCGATCTGAATTTTAAATAGGTCATAAATAAATATATATTTTACGTTAATAATTTGGTTTTAATAACTTCTATCGTTCATATCTGTAAGTTTTGAAAGTTATAACCCCCCAGATATTTTTAACAAAATATATAAAATGTTAGGGTGTTGTTAAAATATCGAAAACATAAAATACACTACTCAAAACAATTATCGTACATTTGAATAAAAGTAGTTATTACATATTTCTAAATGAAGTATGCATTTTTCTGCCTTTCTCTTGTGAGTTTTCGTAGGATAATTAGGGTAAGCACCGAGGTAAACACTGATATGTAATTTTAATCGGCCGACTATTTAGTTACATATATGTAACCAACATATTCCTATGGAGCCGCGCTCACATGCAATCAAATAGTCGGCCGATCGGCTCCATAAGTATGTATTGTTTTCACTTTTGCAACTCGGCGGACTAAAAATTACAGGCCAACGCGTAGGCTTATTGTTTAGAATTTCCTTTCGCAGTAACCCAACTATTTAAAACTATAAGTCAGGGAATTCAAAGTGTCATGTTTTTCAAATTAATATATATTTTTTTAGAAAATATGTGATAATAGTGTCTATAGTTATATGATGATGCTCGTATGAGCGAAACACGTGTCACTGTTTAACTTAATATAAACGTCGAGACCGAGATTTTGTGTCTTTTTTATACTTCTTTTTAATTTAAACCAGGTCACTTTAAGAAGAATGGACGCCTTCTTAAAATTTGTATTTCTATGAAAAATCAATAACGATCCTATACCTAGTTATTAATAAAATGACGGTAGACTGAAAATTATTATTTTTTTTTAATTGGGCCCCCCCCCCTGCAACGTGTCGCCTACTCACTTACCAATGGTCCACTAAGGTCGCTGTGCCAATCCGGCTGCTAAAATGTAATATAAAAATTAGATGCATAAAATAAAACATTGTAATATTTATAAATGAAAATTAGTAGCAACCAATTCTCGTAATCTATTGGCGGGGATAAATATGTAGATGACGAAATAAAAGTATTAAACGTATTTGGTAAATTACTACGAAAAACAATACAAACGCTACGTGTTCGTTTGACTACCAGCGGCAGCGTAGCGATATAATTTCGATAAATTCGGATGCTTTCAGGTCGCGAGCAATTTCACCTATATTTACCACAAACACCATTCAGAGCATATTCTGTTTTGTCGAGTATAATTATTTCAATTATGCGGAGTGTTCATTTTCTAGCATCAAGTCAATACATTGGAAAACCAAATTATTAATGTTCATTTAACAGTTATTTTATTATAGCTATAAAACTGACCAGGGTATATTATATTATTCAACAAATGGCCTGCTCCTTTAATATAAGAAATACAGAGTGCAATTTTCCGCACAATTGTGGAACCAGCTACGGTTTTAACTTAGCGAGAAAGTAAAGCAGGGTTGCACATTATTGCAACTTTTTATTATCCTTCTCAGATACTGTTTTTGTCAAAGCCCTGAGACTGTATGATAAGTTATAATTCGTTATAACTCAAGAAAGGGAAACAATAGATATGTAAGGCCCCTTTGATTAACCCCCCTCCTATATATTCTATATTGTACTCTATTTGATTAAAGCCACAACAAACAGGGAAATGCAATAGAATTTGACATTGTATCTGAGGTTTTAATTATTCTGATGATGTCTGCCTCATAAGACTATCCCTAGTGGAAATGTTACTCAGGCATCTAAAAACAGAACCAGGAAACAGGCTAAGTATCAACATCAAACAACCACACTGCATTTAATTAATTTTTATGTAGGTATGAAAAAAATTGTCGAGAACTTAACCTTGTGAGCATAGACCTGCTTATGGTTGGCAGAATCAGCAAGCCTTTAGCCAACTAAGATCAATTTGTACTTCCCGTCAACTCTCCCACAAACTAAGCAGCTAAGAATATTTTTTTTTAATATCAAACCAATACTACTATATCACCATAAGACATAGAAAGTAACAAAAATATCTACTAACCACCAACAGGTGTTTATCGAACGCCGCTTCAGAAGAAAATTAAGAATCCTTTGACCAGACACAACATGCAATACCGGCCTGCTTCATCTTACAAATCAACAAGAAGTAGGCATTGAGACTCGCTAAAGAAAATTTACCATAGATGGAGACCTAATAGAAATATATCAAAAGTAATGTTCGAATAAAATATCTAAAGCAGAAGGATACAAGAACTACTAGACGAGCTCCAACCAACAGTGTCAACAAAAAAAACAAAGCAAAAACGAAAGAATAGGACCCGATGGAGAGATTTTACCGAAGCTTTTTGCTCCGATTAGAATATATGTATATGATCTTATTTACAAATTTAATATCAAATATAAATAAAAGTCAGTTTAATTGCAAGTTGCAGCTCAGAACTTGAATAAATTTTCTATTGGGCTTATCAAGACATTTTAAAGTACGGAAAATGTTAAACTGTAGGTATTCGATATGGAATTGCACAAGTACATTTATAATCTTTTTTTAAACACTACTAAAAATAACTGCTTCAACTGCTATTTAAAATGATTCGATTTGGACACTTCTAATATAAATATGTTTAATATCAATTAATCTTTTAGTTAAGTAATCGAGGGCGCGATTTTTAAATTCATTGTTGCCAACCATGCACATATTTGGCACCGGGCTGACTAAATGGAATTTTTAAATTCGAGCTGGGGATTCAGGTGGTAGCTCTGCTGTAAAAAATATCAAGTCGCCACATTTATTTCTATAATTCCTGACATTGTCATTCGTTTTGACACTTTAGTTTTTATTTCGAGTTTTTGATTTAAATAAATAGTGTTGTGATACTTTAAGCTTAAACATTTTTAGTAGCAGACCTTGAAGTCGAACAGTGTTTTGTTAGGAATTATAACCGTAAAAAACTCATCGCAACTTTATTAGAATATTTTGAGCGGAATAGCGGTAGGTAATCGCCCCTTATGTCCCCTATGCTGTTGAAAAGGTGAATTTTGTTTATGAAAATACTAACTGTTTAAATATTTATCATTAATTTAATTTTGTTCCTTAAAATATTTTGATCAAAAAAAATATGTAAAAGTGGGCAACGCTCTGCCGGTCAAGCCTAATCACGTCACTAAAAATTTATTTGATATGAACTATATATATACTGTGGTGATTCAAATAGGGATTGCCTTTAAGGGGCGTTAGGGAGTATTTTATAGAATATTATTTTAATTTAAATATTAAACAATAATGCTAAGCCCATTAAAAAATCGTAGGTACCTCAATAATAACAAGCAAATTAATTCAAATAAAGTATCGTATTTTGTATTTTATTTATATTCGAAAGGTTTAAATATTCCGTCCATTCGCGGCGAATAAATCTACACTCCAAAATTCGGAATGAGAGATATTTTACCATTTTAACAGAACACAACATTTAAAAATATTGTGCTATTTGAAGATAATAATCAAAAACCTCTAAATTAACGAAATTAAACACAAAATTATCGTTTTATACTTTTGATAATTATTGAAGAAAAATATTCAGTAATTGATGGCGGAGAGGAATAGTTTGTTGAAATTTGATTATTTTTTATGTTAAAGCAATTTATGAGAATACACAAAACGTAAATAATAGTTATTTATGATATAAGTGCTAAAAGTAGTATTTTATTTTGTGAGAAGGGAAGGCGGTGTGTGTATACACTATTTTTTCTACAAACAAGTTTATGCTCGTATACAGGGTGGTCCGTACTGTATTCCGGAAACTTCGGCAGCATATTGTAGATAAAAATAAGTAAAAAGGTTCATATAAATATATGTCCGAAATTGCTTAGTTTCGGAGATACAGGGTGTAAAAGTTTCATTTTTATTTCGAGTTTTTCCAAATAATTTCTGAAGTAACCTCAATATTTAGATGAAAATTTGTGTCTTGGAGTTTTTTGACATGAGAAACTTGATTTTGATGTCAATATGACTTCTACTAGTAGAGGGCGCCACCTACATGTGTTTAATAATATCTTTTGTCTTTTTATAAGTTATAAATCATAACAAAATTAGAACACCATTTGAAACCGTTCTCTAAAAATCGTAAGTAACTTTTACTGGCCAACGTATCTTGTATGGTCAGGAAAAGTTGAACCAATAATCCTACACGCTTTTCTTCATTTAAAAAAAAAAATATTTACAATTTTTGTTTATTTTAATTTACAGAGATTGGATGTGACAATTTCACATTTCTGAGAGCAACGACGATTGAACTTGTTTCCATGGCTAACTAAGTGAAATTAGTCAAGAAAGATAAGAATTGGCTATAACTCAGTAATTTTGTGAAAGAAACATATTATAGCTTATATCGCTGAAAAGTTTAAAAAATGGCGCTATTTATGAAGTCATGGCCAACTATGGTTTCCATTTAAAAAAAACATATATTTGTGTCATATGTCAAAAATGACAGGCTTTAGAAAAAATCGGAGAGCATAGTCTCATTAGGGTTGTGATTATCTACAACTTTTATCTGAAAACTGTTTGTCTAAAATAGATTATAATGGAATTAGGGACAATTTTTAAAATAGCCTAATTTGTCTTTTTCGAAATATCTAGTAAGCCATGAACTTTTTCGAAAATCTGAAAAGCGCATATCTATGACACCACAAAACTGCAATTCTTTCTTCATTTAACTGACTCTCTATCTCCACTAGTTTCCGAGATACCCATAGAAAACATCCTAGGAAACTCACCCTGTACATATGTAACTTAATTTTTTGTTAGTCTATACTTTAAAAGTCATTCTCAATTTATTTGTAAATTTGTCTAAAACGATTGGGTTTCTAACAACGACGACGCGACGTGAGTATATTATCTCCGGACAATGATTGTCTCTGTTAGCTGCATTCTTCTTTAAACCACGTTTTAATTTTTATTGTCTTGGAAAAATAAAGCTTTTAAAAGTGACCCAAAGCGCTTCGTAGCGGGTGAAAGCAATTTACACTGACGTTGCAGCCTGGAGGCGTTTCGCACACAATGGGTTACCAAACTTCGCCTAAAATGACCCTTTGTTACGAGTACTAAGTGCGACACCCTACATAGTTCATTCATAAATCTACGCCCGCCTACTGTCTTTTGTGCTTCCGGAGAATTTGGGGAATTAACGTCACATCGTCTTAATGCTTTTGGTCACTTTGTGCTCTTGTCGTAGGCGACAAAAATATCGGTCTTTGGAATTAAACCTACTAATTATTTTTTCTTCCTAATCCTAATTCAAGTTATTACGATCACTGTACATTATTTTAAAATCTACTTTCATTATGTCGGTGGTTTTATGGCAAAAAGTGCTATGTCAAAATTTTGGCCAATTCACCGGCACGAAAAACGGACAAATTAAAATTTTACATACTGCGTTCTAGTGGACCAATTTTGATGATTTGATGATGGACCATTTTGTAGCTAAATTATTTTACTTTCAACTACCTTGTACTAAATTAAAAAATGAAAGTTGTCATCTGTCAACTATAAGAGGGAAAACAAAATGCTGATATTTTGCTGAAAGTTTGAAACACCCTGTGGGGTACGCTAACAAAGCAAGGAATTTAAAAATAATTTCGTCATTTCGACATTTCGTCAAGGTGTATCTTTTCTGGATCGTTTGTTTGGTTTGGTTCATCTCAATAGTTTTTTTTTATTAGAGATATTCGCTTTTGAAGAAGACACTTACATTTTTTAGTCCTAGTTGCTTTTGGTCCTAGTCATCAGATCTATGAAACAGTGTTTAGGATTTATGTAATGTCACTCTCTTTGAAAAATCATATTACAATTATCTCTTGGAAAGTTATTCTAGCAGATATGTTTTAAGTCTAAAGGTTGATTTCTACCATGACTAGTAAAAGCCGATAGTTCAGAACTTAAAACAATCTCTACTAAAGTAAACGTCAATAAACAATAATGTTATGAGTTTTCTATTACAGTGACATTACAAAAACAATAAACACTTATTTAGAAGTGTGTTTCTATGAAGTGTAACGAATTTACACCATGAAATATAATTCCATACAAACAGATTACCTAGTCCATGCTTGATTGATGGCGCAACATACTTTGGACTAAACCTTGCATTAATAGAGCGTTTTACACACCTCACTTCTGTCAGAATTAAAAATGTTGTAATGAGTTTCGTAACCAAACAATACTTTTTTCCTATCTTGAACCGTCCAATTCAACTGTCGTCGTGCAAATTCTAGTCTGGCAAGTCGAATTCTTGAAGCCAGTTTCTTGGCTGGACTCTGCTATAAAATTTTGCCTGAACTAATCTTCTTTGAACTAATTTATAGTCCAACTAACTTGTAGTTCAGGAATTTTAGCCATTATTTAGTCCTTGCATCCACGAGTCATTTTATTATTATCATATTATTTTGATTCTTCTATCCATCCAAAATGTAATTTTCCTCAATTCAAACAAAGTTCAATTAAACTGCTTAGAAATCGTAATCTTACTCATCCCTGCTAAAAAGGCGTGTGTGACCATTTGTTTCAATTTTACAGCGGTTGCTTTTCTTTTTTGCATATTTATTTCTATAAAAATGAAGGCTTTAATATTTAATTAGCCCGCAGAACTATAAATTTAAATTTACCTTTATATAATCCTTTTTATTTATGTTAAATGTAAAAGTTAGTTGCAAAAAACAGTAGTTTTATAGGTTTCATGTACGTGGCAGGGATCAACTCGCTTCTTATTATCTCTAATTAATAATAATAATAAGAGCTCCCGTATATAGCGTTTAACGCATTGAGAGTAGCAAGGTACAGCTTGCCATACTAGAACCGTTCGGTATACCAGGAAGGCTAGCATTACTGGCTAGCATTACGCTTCAACCGCCTATTATTACCTCAGGATTGTAAATCCCAAGTACCAATTTAAGGCTGACTAGACCTAGGTACCCAAACTATTTTTATTTTATTAAAAATAGTCGGCTGCTCACAACCTTTGAATTGGTAGACGAGAGCTGTACCTCTCCGCCACCGGGCACCTTTTAATAAAAATTATCTCTAATTTAATTAAAGTTCTTATAACCGAGCGTGTAGGGAGTACCACAATTTCTGTAGTTGTCAGGTTTACGACAGAATTGCTACTGAAGGAAAATCGCTGGATACGCAACTACTACGACCAAGGGTGTCAAATATTCCTAAATAAGAATATTTAATGGCACCACAAATCTACGTCCAATGGATATTATTATGTTTTATTGAAATTAGTAAAATTGCGGCACAAAATTCCGGCGCGCCCGCTCGAGGGCTAAAATAAAGAGATATGATGTGTTTTGTTAGATATTTGTAATTTTCCAGTTTTTCATGCATTTCCACTTTTCAGTGCAGTTGATTTGCTCGTTCTATGAAATGCAGGGTAGAAATAATTTCTAACAAAATGTTCCTAATATTTCGTTTCGAAAACATCCAAGCGAGATCCGATTTCCCGGCAGGTTTTTTTCTACGATTTTATACCGCACAATTTGACCTCTCAATTTGAATTTATAACAAACGGGTATTGAAGTACGTACCTCCGAACATTTTTTATCGATTTGTATTTTGGCAACCGTGCAACAGTTACGGTTTTAAATTGATATTAGCCAAAACGATGCACGATACTCACACACAAACAACAGTTTTTTTTTAAATTAATACAAAATTATTCAATCAAATTATTTTAAAATCTTTCTAATGGATTGGTTGATAAAGTATTCTATCAATTTCTGTATGTAATATCAGTAATTTATTTACGTAGTTCACCGATAATTCAAGTAGTTCAGTGATTATTAAATTCAATTTTATGGCTTTTATGTAATTGTTTTCCTATGAAAAACGAGAAAATGGCGTCAGCGGGTCAACAACGAAACACCAAAAAGGGCAAAAAACAAAGAAGAGTATACAAAAATATTACTCCAACTGTCTTGAATTACACATATCTTTACGATTGTCTTTCTCTGTACATTTTGTCTAGTTTTTTTTATTATTTTAATATTACTAAAGATATTTATTTTTATATATTTATTGATATATGCAGTGCGTTTGATACGAAAAAAAATATATATAGAGGGTGGCCCATTAGTGCAAAGTCCAATATCGTCGTTGTTCTCATTTTTTGTAGATAATTGGATTCAGCATTAAAATTCTTCCTATATTACACAATTTTTATTTGAAGCACTTTATGCGGTGTTGCTATCCTATTTCTTATCTACCAAAACTTTGTTTAAAACCACTATACAGGAAAAGTGGTTATACTATACTAACTAAAGTGGAAAACTATAGTGAATATAACTTTATTAATACTGAGCTATATTTTCCTAAACATCAAGGATAACAGAATAAATCCATGAACAGGATAAATTCATTTTTTACATTGTATAGGAAAATTTACATTTTCCTATACAAGGTATCTTTTATGGCGTCGCCAAAATCGGAAAATTTACAAAGCTAGATCTCAAGTTTTTAAATGCAACACCCTGTATATTATTTTTCGTTTAGATGCAGAATTAAAATGTACACATTTTTTGAATTTAGAGTGTTGGTTGGGTTGGCCAAATTTTTAGCGGCTTTACAGATATTTGCTGTTTATATTTCATATGGGGGTTTCAATGGTAAAATACCAGACAAATATTAGGTGGCTTTTATAAAAATTTACTGTTGAAGAACTCTGTTGGAAGAATTTACTGTGATATAATACCGCGAATATCTGCGAATCTGTGGAAAATGTAAGGACAATTTAAATACAAAATATTTCCACTTTTTAGTTCAGCATCAAAGAAAAATAATATACAATGTGTTGAATTAAAAAAAATGATGTATAGCATTTTAAATACTGAGATGTTGGCGACACCATAAAAAATTACCCTGTATAAGATAATGTATTTTTTCTTCGCTGGATTATTCTGTTATCCTTGGTGTTTAGGAAAATAAAGCTAATTATTAATTAAGTTAAATATACTCTAGTTTTTAACCACTTTTCGGATATAATGTTTCTATCAAAAGTAAATATGAAATAGAATGGCAACACCGCACCGGAAAGTACTGAAAAAATAGCGTACTATATGCAGACTTTTATCCAATGCAATATCACAATCTGTATAAAACTTTGTTTCATATCTTCGACAACGAGGAAGATATTGGAATTTCTCGCACTAATGGGCCACCCTGTATACACTAATTAATAGTTGAATTGGCTTATTATTAGCTACTATTATTATTTATTAATGTTAAACAATTAGCTATTATTTAAAGGAACGAATCACGTGGTAGTATCATAATTCATTAACTAAAATAAGTTCTACCTTTTCATCATTTAGTACGCTTTCTCATTTACTTAGTTTAAAAAAAATAAAAAAAATAAACCATATTTCAAACATAAATTCTTTAGAAAGTCAAAAAGCAATATCGCTTGAAATAGGTGCAGTAACATATAAAATAAAAGAAACATAAAATAGCGCTGTATTTAATATAGCTTCTTCCAAATAAAGGGTAACAATTCCCTTCTACTTATGCCGTTCTGTGGTGAAAAAGCACAGCAAAGTTATATTGGTTCAGTGAATTTCCTCTGCATGCAATTAAAGTTTTTGAAACCTTGCAATTTTCTCAAGCACTTATTCTACGCAGTCGGACGAGAAAAGTGTGATGAAAAGCATTCCCCATCCAATAACAAATAATGTTAATTTTAACAAGATTTATAAAGAATAAGGGTAGATTTCTGCTATTCTAATTTTGTCAGTTTCCTTTCTAATAAAAAAAAATGAAGTTGGAAAGTATAACCGAAATAATTTATCTTTTTCTTAGGAACTGTAATAAGTAATTGATTTAACATATTTTAAATCCAAATAAATAATTGTATTATTCTAATCTATATCCATCTATCTGTGTTTCTAGAGAACTAAAATATGTCCGAGCTTTTTTGGACATCAATTCTCAATGAACAATGAGATTTCTGGAATAAAAATATTTCCGAAGTTGACAGCAACTTTCTTATGTTAAATATATGCCTCCTTTTTTCATACAGATTCGAATTCACCATTCTTGAGAAATAAATATTTACGTTATTTAAATAATTTACGTACAGTCTCGCCCCAAAAAGTATCAATTTTACTTCCAATAAAATAACATATATACTACTTTTCTGATGTAAACTTATTTATAGCCTATGGTATGTTTTTATATGTGTATCCCAGAAGCAAACTATATTAAGTCACAAAACATAGTTTTGAGAAAAACGAATTTAAAGTTTTTTTGAAGTTCTCCTTTTTTGAGAAGTTCTCTAATTACTAATAAAAATATACTTAAACCATTAAAATCTAAGTAAAAAGGTGATTTGGAAATGTTTTCCTAAAAATACAATATTTTTTATACCAAAAATGTTACAGCGATTTGTTAAAAATACACATTTTTGAACCAAATTTCGTAACTCTGAAACGGTAACTGATATCGATGTGCGGTTTTTACCTTCGTTTTTGAATGATGAAATTAAACTTTAAACACCGATATTAGTTATCGTCTATCTCGTGTAAAAAATGATGTTTCTATTTAAAAGCGTCCAATTTGGGTCAAAAAAGTTTCTTAGGCTAATTAATTTTATTTCCCGAATCGTTGGTTTTTTCTTTAGATTTAGACAACAAAAATGATTATTATAATTCAACTCATTAATAATGAGTAATAGCCGTTTAAAACCAGATGGGTCTAAATCATTTTTTTGGATTTTTCTAATTTCAATATATTACGACTCTTGATGTAGTTTTTTATCTACTCACGAAGTTTTAAAACTGTTACTGTTTACTAGAAACTTTCATATATCTCACTCAAAATTGTAACCGTAAAGACGCAACGAGTTACATCAGAGAGCCAGAGTGTTACAAGTCAGACCACATGTGAACCACTCTGGCATTTTGTTAGTATATTTCTTACGGCGCATTGTGATTAACATAACTACTTTTGCTTGAAAAAGTTGATGGGATAAGGCAGTAGCTCGTCAAAAATTAATTTTTAATAATAATGATAGTGAAACGTTTTGTCCCGGAAAGTGTCTTCGCTTGAAATGAATGGTTACATTTTAAAATGTCTGACCGATTAGATAGAATTTCTATTTGGATATTGAGAATATAATTATCCAGCTGGCAAATAAGGCAGAGGTAGACTAAACATATTCAATTACCTGTCTTATGTATTTTGGTTGCCTGTAATGGGGGCAAAAAATATCTAACAACTATCTCAGTCATTCTGGAATATGCACTAATAGTCTCAATCAATTGAAAGCCAGATTGGTCCAAGTCAAAAAATTAAAAAATAGAAAATAAACTGATTAAAAAATAGCATCTACTTATATGCGAAAATTTAAGTTGGTCTCATTTTGTTAGAATACCAAAAATTTTAATGTTAATATGTTATGTGAGTATTTTACAGTAAGCCGTTAACTTTGAAGCCACATATCTCAAAACTACATTTTTTGATTTAGATCACTCTGGTTTTCAACGGTTCTTATAAAAACGTAGAAATGATGCAGATAGTGTGTTTTCATAATCCATTTATCTTCTAAACAGTCTCATAATTTCATTGTTATTCTTATTACTACTAGGCAGATGTAAACTATAAGTAAATGTAAATAAAACATCCCCAAATTATGCTGATATATTATATTCAAATTAAATAACTATAATAATTAAGTTTAAATATTTTTCAAAATTATATAGTGCAATAATAATGCAGATAACAAGTAGAAAAGAAACGTATTTGCTTAATATCGTCTATGAAGCATTTTTGAAAGGTTTGATCTTCACAGTGTTGTTAACTAAAATAAAAAGTTTAGTAAAATTAATTTGCTAAATCATTTTATACCAAGACTGCCAAAAATATTAGAACTTCTATTATTATTCAGTTCCTAAAAAAGTTTATATGGTACTTTTAAGTATATTTAGTCCCAAATAGAATTTTAAGATGTGTATGAATATTTTAGTAAATAGCGTTTTCATTTATTTATTTTCTATCACGGCCTACAAATAAGAAAATGATATCTGTTAAATATTGCAATAAATAGATACAGAAAATAAATATATAATGATATTATTCAGAAGCTCATAGCCAGCCAGATCGTATATAATTTATAAATATACAGGGTTTTCCATTGAGAAAACGTGACTTTATTTCATAGCTTCTAGATTATTTTTTTCCTAAAAATCACTTTCTAAATATCTCTCACAATAACAAAAATAGGCGAGGTGTCCGAAATTGCAAAATTTTGAAAAAGACCCTGTAGATCACCAACGAAGATGGCTTTGAAAATTTTGTTTACAGCATCTTCCGTTTAATAAAAAAGTGGGACAGGCTTGGGCAAACCACATCTTCTGATCTTCACTAATAACGGAGATACCGTACGATTTCAATTAAAATGGGACACCCTGTTTATACAAACATTATGTAAAAGCAAATAGCATGTGTAAATGGGATTTATCTATTGTTGAGCTTGATAGAGTTATTTCACATAAAATCTCATACAAGTCTCATACAACTCTAATCTATACATTTTTTTCTTTTTATTTAACAAAAGTGACAGATGAGTGAGACACATTCAATAATATAAACTTTTTCTCATTTAACGCAAATTCTTTGGCTGTCTGTATAAAATTCAAAAAAGTATACTTATCTAACCCTTTGGTTTGATTAATAATCCAAACGCTCTCATAAATGGGTATTCGAATAAAACAACTAGAGGTATAGATATTAGTACCGACAATACAATATCCGAAATTGCCATGTAAAGCTAAAAAATCAAAAATTAAATCACATTGTTTTCAATAAGTTTGTCTATGATATTCAAACTTACAACTAAAACATTCGAAAAATATCCCGGTACTTTTTGTGAAAATTGCATTAAGCCTTGAAAAACATAATGAAAAAGAAACATATTATAGCCAAGTTTTCCAAGAAACTTGAAATTGTGATGGGACAATATGGCGTCGACAATACCTAAAAAATATAAAGTCAATATAATATGAATTAGGTAGCCGACTACACACGATCCAATTCAGTTGGAAGGTTGGGTCAATTTAGTCAGATTGTATAAAAAATCTGGTTATGTCTGTGTAGTGTAGGTAGGCAAGTGTTTTTTTTCTAAATATAGATTTAGATACTTTAGGTAGCAATTATTTGATATAAAATGAAATTAAGTAAATTCTACACTGACACTAATTAGAGTAGAGTGTAAATTTACCTAATTTTTTTATACTAAATAAATTTATATACAGGGTGTCCCAGGCTGAGCGTGCATTAGAAGTATCTAAAGAACTACAATATCAAGATCGGAAATGTTTTACACATCATTGTTTGACAACGACATCTATCGATTAAATATATTTTCAATATGGCAGCACTTCCGCAAATATCGGAAGCTGACAGCAACTTTCTCATCTTAAATGGGTGCCCCTATTTTTTATTACATACTTAAATTCTTGGTAAAAATTCGATCATCATTTCCAAGCCATCTTTGCGTTGTTTTTTTTTCGATCATACGGAATATTATTAATAATATCAACTACTAGGATATCACTATATTTTTATAAATGCACTTTTTAAACTCTTCAGCAGGCAGTATTTATAATATAAGAAATTCAAATAATTAGTTTTCTAACAGATGGAAATAAATTGTCTGATTGTTTGACACTTAATGTCAAAGAAAGCTAGATGAAATCAAGAAAAATATGCGTTTTAAAACTAAATCTTAAATAACTTAAAAACAATCTATTTTAGGTATAGGAACATTATAGTCAAAAAGTAACGAATTGAAAAACATTTTTCAGTAATTTGAAAAAAATGATTTATGATAATTTTTTAATAGCTCAGTTCCATGACAGCCACCGCCATTATTATATGACATTCGAACAATTTAATTTTTGAAATACATAGTCACCTGTCTTCTATTTATGTCACAGTGGTTGTGGTAATCACTGAATTTGACGTTTAGGCTATATACATTTTTTTGACAAGTAGTGTTTTTCGTCTAAAAATTTTAAATATTTTTTTTCTCGAAAACGGTTAATGTTAGGTATAGAGTGTTTAATATCAAAATTCATAAAATTTTACAGAGAATTTAACTATGTTATAAAAAACCCATTTAAAATAAGAAAGTTGTTGTCAATTTCCGGTATTTCCGGAGAGCCGCCATATTGAAAATATTTTAAATCGATAGATCACGTTGTAAAACAATGATGTGCAAAAAATCCCTGATCTAGATATTGTAGTTCTCTAGAAACTTCTAATGCACGCTCAGCCTGGAACACCCTGTATAAAGTATCTAAATCTGTACTTAAGTCCATTTAGAACAAAAAGTCAGTTGTATCCCTTTTATTCTAAGCCCCTCAGTTGTAAAATATTAACAAAATATTTATTATTTACTTTATTAAACTAAGTTAAATTTCTGATATTATTAAAATGACCTGTTAATATAACCGAAAATTTATGTAATTTCTCAGAGTAATTTAAAAATTTTACATTTTTGTATACTGGATGTATTTCAAAAGTAACGTAACTTTTTTTATTTTTTCAGATAAAAAAACGTGATTTAGTGTTTTTGTATGTGACATAAATCAGATTAACAGGCAATTAGTTTCGGTCACTTCCCGTTTTACCGATAATGACTACAACTTTTGATTTTTAAATGTTTAATAGTGATAACAGTATGATAGGCGAAATACTATACCAAAAGGTATCTACTGCCAAGTTGGAATAATACACTGAAAATAAAATTTGTAGTGAGCGATGTGTGAAACACCATACGATCGAAAAAAAATGCCGTGAAAGATGGCTGGAAAATGGCAATCAATGATATTTTTGGCGAGGTCAAGCCTCATATGTTATTACGTGGTTTGTACTTTTCCTTATTTAATGGCGCTTACTGCCAGTTTTTATATACTGGTTGTGATGACGTCTAGAAATTGACCTTGTTAAAAGTGTCATTGATTGTCATTCCCCAAAGCCTTTGACGCTGTTAGGTTAGGTTTATTTATTTTTTCGATTTTTAAATGGTATCCTAGGTATTTTTTACTCTATTTGATAGAAAATGACATTCCGAAAAAATATATCAACTTTTGACAATTGTACTTAAAAAATAATATTTAATTTACAGTATGTCCCCGGATTGTCTTTAAAAGAGGAAATACTTTTTTATTATTGCGATTTTGAGAAAAATGTATTCTTCATAAAAAATGTTTGCTTGTTCTAAAATGGTTTAATCCCGTTTATACTTTTCCAAATTTCCATACCGTTTTAAAGAAAATAAAAAAACACGAAAATGTAGTAGAATTTTTTCTAGGTCCTAAAACTCAAAACGCGTTTCTATGGTAATATAAGTTCTTTTTCGTTCTTTGATAGATTATTATCATAGATAAATGCAACTAGTTTAGATTGGAAAGCCAGTAAAAAATTTAGGTCGCGAAATTATTTTGGGTCGCGACCGTTATACGCGATCTGGCGCTGCTATAGCGGTCGCTAAGAACAACGGCAAACAAAAACAGCAATAATTTTCTCTTGTCAAAGTCAGATGATGTCAATCTTCAAAAATCATAATAATCTTTCAACATCCAATCCATCCGCTCTCATCAAAGAAATTCCGAAAAGTTATAGCGTCCAATTTCAAAGTAATAATTGCTATCTTGTGAGTTTAATTCAAGTTTTATTTACTCCAACCGGTGATAATTGTGAAAAAGTGGCATTAAAAACTTAAAAAACTGTGCTGTGAACTGTGAACTGCAAAAACCACATCGTGGATCGTGGCATAACGTCGGTTTCCAATGTTTCATAGGTATTTCATGCATGCGTCCTTATATAAAATAAAGTTTCTTGTATGCAACACAATGTCTTATATTTATAAAATTAAACAAAAATAATAATACATTTGAATAAACAATATTTGGCGATATAATTCCGGAAAAAGCCGAACCGCTCCGAAATTTTCAAAAGTTTTGGGTCGCGACCGTTGCAAGAATAGCGCCAAATAGTGTTTACATTGTCCTTATGGGCACTTTCCAATCTAAACTTGTTGCATTTATCTATGATTATTATTGACAGAATTTTAATTAACCTCATATTTTGTATTGTTCTAAAATGTTAAAGAAGTTGGGAATTTATTTATTTCAATGCTACAGACAGGGTGATAATAGTTATAGGAAGATTTGATACTTTAACATAAAAAAATATGACGTTAATAAAAACTAATTATAGCGATCTATCAAAGAATGAAATGGAAATTATATTACCATAGAAACGCCTTTTAATTTTTAGAAAAATTATTCAACTACATTTTCATGTTTTTTTATTTAATTTTATCTAAAACATACAATTTAGTAAACAAGTTAAAATTATTATGAATAATGTATTTTTCTCAAAATGTCAATACTAAAAAAGTTTTTCCTCTTGTAAAGATAAGCCAGGGATATACTGTAGAGTGCCATTGCTGTGTCAAAAAAAAATTTTGCGGCTTTTCTTGGCCTGATAAACGTTGCCGAAATCATATTTTTAATCATAACTCAATTTTTATGAATGGAACGAGGATGGCTCATTAGCATATTTGGAAAAAGCATATCATATAAATATGCTGTAGACATTTTTTACATATTTATATGAAATTCATTCGATACCATATACTTAGTTTTTAAAGTCAAATTGTCGTTACGAACGCAGCCATTGAACTCGAGATTGAAATTAGTCAAAAGTTGACATATGATATATTATTCTATTCAAAATGTAATTTTCTGTCAAAATAATAAAATAACCAGGGTACCATTTAAAAATCAATAGTTGCAATAATTTCCTGTGAAACAGTAAGAGACCGGAACTAATTATTGTATACGTCGATAAATCGTGATTTATATCATAAACTAACACTGTTTACTTTGAGAAGCAGCCGGTATAAAATACCTCCGTATCCGTTATGACAAGACCAAATAATCCACATTACACACAGACTCCATATCAAGCGATGAAATGGTAAAAACAAAGTCGAGAACAGTCGGTTGTATTCATAATTTTCCAGGTGAGCTAAACGATTTATTAAAACAACCGATGGCATACAAAACGAAGTCAGAGTCCAGGCCACAGTTCTCGCAAATAGGTTAAGTCTAATTTTTCGATCTTTTGTTTTGAATAGTAAGTAACCAAATGCTAAACCAAGCAGATAAGGCGATCCTCTGCATACGGGCTGAATATAATAATATAAAAAATAGTCTGTTCCAAATATCTTCTTCCTAAAAAATGATTTGATTTTTATTAAATTAAACTAGTCTAATAGTAATGGTGAGTTTTTGAAGTGAGATATTTTTTTTATCAATTTTACGATACGAGTGACTGATCGAGCGAATGATCCGGAATGATGAGACCAATTAATTTAATAGTTGTAATTTTTTCTCTATATTTTTGTTCACATACTACTACTGCCATTACTCGCTAACGCGTATTTGACACGCATCAGAAGATGGTTATGCAAAGCTTTTTCTTTCATCCAGGTATATTTTCTGTGACTGAAAAGCCCAATACGTGATGTAATCTCTCTTCCGCACTTCGGACATTCAAAAATCTCATTGCTTTGTTGCCTTCTTGTTTTTTGGTTGTCGCTGTTAACTGAGTTTACAATTGTTGTCTACTGCGTTCTATTGTGTGCTGCTTCTTTCCACCTATTCTGCTCACCATAAAGCAGATATTTTGGTAGGCAGTTTTCTTGCATTCTGCATATGTGACAAGCCCATCTTAAGCAGGATTTTGTAATCATGACTCATAACGCTCTCGCAGCTAGCTTTTTCAAAGACCGAAACGTGTGAGACATGATTGTAGAAACAATTTGAGTCTTACGAGTTGTCTAATGTGTCTCTGTTGCAACTTGTTTAATGCTTTTAAGTGTCGGCGGTACGGCGCGGCGGCACCCAGATTTCGCTTCCATATAACATGGTGGGGATTATTATTGCTCGGTACACTGCAAGTTTCGATTTTGTGCTCAAGTCATGATTGTAGAAAATCTTTTTTTGTTCACATATCGATTAAGTATCACCACACAAAAAAATTACCTACAGCTTATTTACTGACAGGCACTGGAATATTTCGAGAGCTTCTCATACATTCTGTGTTGTCCATCTTGTAGTACGATAACTGAAGTAATTAGTACCACAATTTATACAGGGTCGGCAAGGTCTGGCTTTGTGTACCAATTTTCGTATTTACGAACAGTACAGTCAATACCTAGGTTCAGTAAAATAACATGTACTTAACAAAGAAAGAAAAGTAATGTAAAAAAATATTAATAATATAAATGTAAAAAATATTAGAAATTTTTTAGCGTAATATATGGATTGGTATGTACGTCATCTGCCTTTTTTCTGTCATCGTCTATCGAAATTTTACGTGAGTCGTAAAACAGAGTATATACAGCCTTTGTCCCAGAAATAAGCGCAAGTATTTTAAGGGGTGGTATACATACATACATACTTACATACTGCCATTACTCGCTGACGAGTATTTGACACGCATCAGAAGATGGTCACGCAAGGCGTTTTCTTTCATGAGCCTTTCTGTGACTGAAAAGCCCAATACGTGATGTTATTTGTCTACCGCACTCCGGACATTCAAAAATCTCATTGCTTTGTTGCCTCTTAACTTTTTGGTTCTCGCTGTTAACTGAGTTTACAATTCTTCTCCATTGAGTTCTATTGTGAGCTTCTACTTCCCACTCATTCTGCACATTAATCCCCTTTAAGTTTTCGTGGAAAATGTCCTTGTACCTTTTGAGTTGTCCACCTGGCCTCCTCTTACCGTCTACAAGCTCACCGTAAAGCAGTGATTTTGGTATGCGGTTTTCTTGCATTCTGCATACGTGACCAGCCCATCTTAGTCGGGATTTTGTAACCATGACTTCAATACTCTGTAAATTTAATCTACTACCTATATTACCATATTATCAAGAAATTATGTTTTTTAACTAAAAATTCAAAATTTTCAATTTTTTTTCGCAAAAAAAACTCATATGCGTGTTTCTGAGGCCGAAATATACTACCAGTTAAAATACTTACACTTGTTTCTGGGACACCCTGTATAGTATAAGGGAGAAAGAGTTATACATTTTAGACCCATCAACCAGCAGGGTTTTTAGAGTCTTATAGTATTTTTAACTTAACAATTTTAAATTATTGAATATGTACTTACGACACCGGAATAAAACCAGTTATTTTTCCTGCCCAGCCGATGTATAGACTCATTCCTACAGTAAATGCATTAGCTGCAAAAAGCACTGCAAGGCCTATCTTAGGTTTCCTTAGTAGTGATAACAGTATGATAGGCGAAATACTATACCAAAAGGTATCTACTGCCAAGGACCAAGTTGGAATGATACACTGAAAATAAAATTTGTAGTGAGCGATGTGTGAAACACCATATGATCGAAAATAATGGCGTGAAAGATGGCTGGAAAATGGCAATCAATGATATTTTTGGCGAGGTGAAGCCTCATATGTTATTACGTGGTTTGTACTTTTTCTTATTTAATGGCGCTTACTGCCAGTTTTTATATAGTGGTTGTGATGATGTCTAGAAATTGACCTTGTTAAAAGTGTCATTGATTGTCATTCCCCAAAGCCTTTGACGCTGTTAGGTTAGGTTTGTTTATTTTTTCGATCATACGGTATATAACTCAATAAATCAACACTGAAAGCTTGTGTATGTTAAAAAACTATCCATGAGCCAACGGCCAGTTGTCTTGTTTGTCGCAAACTGACAAAGATAGGTATGTATATGATATACTCTATAAAAGTTGAATAATTTTGTAAAATCTATCAGAAAAAATGATAATATACAGGGTAGTCCGAACTGTATTTCGGAAACTTCGGCAGCATATACTTAACATAAAAATAAGTAAAAAATTTCGTATAAATGTATGTTCGCAAAATGCTTAGTTTCGTAGATACTGGGTGAAGAAGTTTCATTTTTATTTCGATTTTTTCTTAATAATTTCTAAACTAAATTTGGTATTTGGATGAAAATTAGTATCTGGGCTTTTTTTAACATGAGAAATTCCATTTCGATGTCAATGTGACTCCTATTTGTAGAGGGCGCCACATACATATTTTTTAACTGTTTTGAAGTGTAAAAATGTTTCGCCCGTGCCTGTATAAAACTACTGAGTAAAAAATATACATTTACTACGTTTTTTACGTAAAAAAAGGTCCCTTGATAAAAATCTCTACAAATAGTGGTTCTCGAGATATTTGGAACCGAAATTATAGATACCTGTAATCATTGACATAAATTAAACATGTTGACTAAATAGTTATTAGACTGAAATCATAAACTTGGAATGTTTTTGTGCCAGAAGTTCAACAGAAACTGTTTTATCAGTATTTTTTCGCAGAAAAAATTATGATTAATTTAAAAAAAATAAAAATTTCCCATATTTATTATTTCAGTCAAATAACTATCTACTCAACATGTTAATTTTTATCAATAATGATATGTATTGGCTAATTCTATTCTAAATATTTCGAAAATGGTTTATCGTAGCGATTTCTACCAGGAGACATTTTTTACGTAAAAAGAAAAGTTATTACTCTTCAAAACAGTTAAAACACATGTAGGTGGTGCCCCCTACAATTAGAAGTCATATTGATATCAAAATCAAATTTATCATGTCAAAAAACTCCCAGACACCAATTTTTAGACTATCCAAATATTGACTTTACTTCAGAAATTATTTGGAATATATCAAAATAAAAATGAAATTTCTACACCCTGTATCTCCGAAACTAAGCATTTAGGACATTCATTTATACGAACCTTTTCACTTATTGTTAGCTGTAGAATATGCTGCCTAAGTTTCCGGAATACAATTCGGACCACCCTGTATAGAGCGTCCCATTTAAAAAAATTTGAGATTTTTAATTTTAAATAGTTGAAATTCATAAATAAATTTGGAACACCCTGCAGACATTTTACGCAGAATCTAAAAATAAATTAAAAATAGGGTGTCGCGTTAAAAAAAGATAACCAAATTAATAACCTAAACCTTCCTTATAACTTTCCTATTTCACATTTTATATAAATCGCGAAACAAATGAGAAAATGCATTTTACTCTATCATAGACTCACCCTCTACACCCTTAAATGGTATAATAAGCCTTAAATTAAATATTAAGCTTAACTAATCTTAAAAATATTTACCAGGAATGATGGATTAACAAATGGCTGTATGGTCAAAATGGCACTCCACCAAAACAGTTGGCAAGGCTTTTGGTAGCCAGTTATAAAATCATTAAAAAGTGGTCCGCTACCAGCATGTTTCAGCACTGTAGCGCATGTGGCAACGGTGAAGGCCAGAGGCATAAACAATCTAAAGAAACGATGTAGGTAGAAAATAGGCATGTTGAATTTCCGTCCATCTGAGCAAATATTAAGGAAGTTGTAACTCAATAACGATCCTGATATGACGAAAAACGTGTCCACTGTTACTGTACATCCATAAACTAGTGTGGCAAAGTATGTTTCAATCCACTATAAAAGAGAAGGATTTTAAGATAAATATCTTAATTATGAAGTACAGAAAAATTAAAATAGCCTTATATATACAATATCTTGTTTTTGTTTGTGTTATCTGGTTTCTTGTTTTGTAGGGAATTAGTGTTTTATTTTACTATACTTTATATTTTTATTTATACAGAGTTCGGCAATAGTGCGTCGGGTATCTTTAGGTCCTAGAATAAAAAACTTGAGAATTTTCTGAGTGCAAACCTAATGTATGTACGAGGATGTATTTCAGGAAAATATTTTACATTTTATAGGGTGGCTCAAAAAAGTGTGAGTGGATCGGGACGATTTTTTTAACGGAACACCCTGTATCTAATTGGTATTAGCTTCCTTTCAGATCATTTTACATAATCCTAAGATATGAGTAAATCTATTTCGATAGTTTCAGAGATATTAATATCTATTTTCAGCCTTTCTTAAAAAATATTAAAATTACAATATACAGGGTGCTACAAATTCGAGGTACGAGCATTGGTATCTCGGTACCCGTAATAGATACGAATATGGTTAAATTGGGGCAAAGTTGAACTTTGATATGTTCACCAAGACTCCATCAAGAAAGTTTCAAAAATTTCAAGGATTGCTGAGTTTTTTGGAAAAACGGATTTTTTTTTTAAAAATATATTTTTTCCTGTCGCTACTTTTTAGAAAATCAAAAAACTAATTGCACATTCTCATAGCCACTTTATTAGAGCTATCTCATAGTGTTTTTAGATTTTCAAATTAACTGATAATTTGTGAGATACAGAGACCAACTATTTTTTTTTAAATACGGGCCTGCATTTTTTTTGCAAACCAAACCAAACCAAACGCAACAAAATAATAAAAAATAATATAAAATAAATAATATAAATATGATAATTATATCATATATTCACCAAGAGACGGGCGGGGGGGACAATAAACAGTACAAAATGTATTCGGAAGTATAAGAAGAAGATATGTTCATAGAGCTATAAATAAGATTGAACGAAAAATAAATTTGTGCATTAGGGAATGTGGTAACCCTTTTGAAGATGTAGAGCATTAGAAACTAGTTTGTAAAAATTGATTTTTTTATAATTACTACGATTAATATTATGCACATTATTAGATTAGATTAGACATTGAGATTTCAAATTTACAATAAAAAGAATCAAGAAAAAAAAAGAAATAATTTTAAAAAAATTAAATAAAAATTGCTGACCTGGACATTATTTATTTGAATCTTTCAAATGGCTCGATTTTTCTTATTCAGTGTTAATTACGCTGATCAATATTGTTGCGATGAATATAATCAGACAAAAAAATTAAAAAACCAGAGTCGGACTTGAAATTATTTTAAATAATAATTAAATAGTTTTGCTATTGTTAAGGTACCCAAAACAAAAAAAGTATCAAGTGTGGCATATCATTGTACTCAGGAGACCGAGTTCTTTCAAAACCTGAAATAAAAAATGCAGGTATTTAAAAAAAATAAGTTGGCCTCTGTATCTCACAAATTATCAGCTAATTTGAAAATCTAAAACTACTATCAGATAGCCCTAGAAAAGTGGCTATGAGAATATGCAATTAGTTTATTGATTTTCTAAAAAGTAACGACAGGAAAAAATAAAATTTATTTTCAAAAATATCCGTTTTTTTCCAAAAAACTCGGCAATTCTTGAAATTTTTAAAACTTTTTTGATGGCATCTTGGTGAACATACCAAAGCGCACAGTTACTAAGTTACTGAGATACCAATGCTCGTACCTCGAATTTGTAGCACCCTGTATAATACTGCAACCAAACCAAACTGTCCTAAAATCAAAAATATATTAGGTATTTGCTTTTATATATTAATAATTTATGATTGAAAATGAATAAATAATAGAATGAATAATAATTTATCATTGACTCAAAATCCCTTATGACAAATTCATTTTTTTTTTGAAAAATGGAAACTTTTGTTGTGCAATTTTTAATTAGAAGTATCACAATTAAAACATATATGCAAATAACATCGAATAATTGACGTGATCGCAGACTATTTAATTCAGTTAAATCCGTGGAAAACACATTTTCAAATTACAAATTACGTCAATCCGATACTTCTAAATTGGAAAAACTTTTATAAATAAAGCCTTTAAAATACGTCTAAAAATAAATATAAAACATTAATTACCTTCTTATACTAACTCGTTCTATAGTTTCTTTAGGCATTAACAAGAAAATTAGAAGAAAATTGAAGAATTAAAAAAACGAAATTTAAATAATAAATAAACTTACTAAAACGTTTAGAAAATAAGTTTAATATACAGGGTGGTGCATCTCATACTCTGCAGAAGATTCAAGGAGAACCTCGAGAAGTTTGTATGAAAATAAAATGTTTAGAGCACTTCTGGGTTAATTTAGAGCATTTGCTAAAAATACAGGGTGGTCCGAACTGTATTCCGGAAACTTCGGCAGTATATTCTGCAGACTAAAATTTAAAAAGTTCGTATAAATCTATGTCCTAAAATGCTTAGTTTCGGAGATACAAGGTGTAGAAGTTTTATTTTTATTTCGATTTTTTCCAAATAATTTATGAAGTAACGTCAATATTTGGATGAAAATTGGTGTCTGGGAGTTTTTTGACATGAGAAATTTGGATTTTCATGTCAATATGACTCCTACTTGTAGAGGACGTCACCTACATATGTTTTAACTGGTTTGAAGAATAATAACTTTTCCTCCATACCTGTATAAAACCACTGAGTAAAAAAATATACATTTACAACTTTTTTTACATAAAAAAGGTCTCTTGGTAAAAATCGCTACGAGTAATGGTTCTCGAGATATTTGGAATTGAAATGATCAATACCAGTCTTCATTGACATAAATTAAACATGTTGACTAAATAGTTATTAGGATAATATCATAAATTTGAAATTTTTTTTTGCCAAAAGTTCAACAGAAACTGTTTAATCATCATTTTTTCACCGAAAAAAATATAAGTAATTTAAAAATATAAATGTATTATTTCAGTCAAATAGCTATATTCAGCATGCTTATTTTTTGTCAATAATGACATGTATTGACTATTTCCATTCTAAATATCTTGAGAAAGGTTGCTCGTGGCGATTTTTACGAGACATTTTTTACGTAAGAAGTCATGGAAATAAATATTTTTTTTAGTCAATAGTTTTATACACGTACGGATGAAAAGTTATTACTCTTCAAAACAGCCAAAACGCATGTAGGTGGCGCCCCCTACAAATAGGAGTCATTTTGACATCAAAATCAAATTTCTCGTGTCACGAAAAAACTCAGACACCAATTTTCGTTCAAATATTGACGTTACTTCAAATTGTTTAGAAAAAGTCGAAATAAAAATGAAACTTGTATCTCGAAACTAAGTATTTCAGGACATACATTTATACGAACTTTTTTACTTATTTTTATCTGCAGAATATGCTACCGAAGTTTCCGGAATACAGTTCGAAAAAAGAGCTGTATTTCATTTAGGATTAAATCATTTTCGGACAATAGATATACTTTTTTAAATTGTTTCTTGGGATAATGGTTCATACAAAATGTTTATTTTTATTTTTTAAGTAAAACACATTATCATAGTCAACATTTTGATCTTTATCAAAACCTTTTTGATATAATCTTGGACGTCACAAAAACAAAATTATACATTTACATTTTAACACAGTAATAGTCACATTACTACATCTATTTAATATCAAACAAACATATAGACTGACACATTAATATATTTCTTTAGTTCTAGAAAGAAACAAAGAAATATATTAATGTGTCAGTCTATGTTTGTTTGTTTATCTTTAAAAGGTTTTGATAAAGATCGAATAAAGATCGAAACGTTGAATATGAAACACATTTGACTTAAACGAAACATTTTATTACGAACCATAATTTTTTTATATACGTATAGTATTTTAATGGCCGGTGTTATCTTCATCATTTTTCAAACTATTATCGAATCTTTATATTTTAATTGAAAATATTTAAAAATCGTTAAAAAAAGGTTATCTCAATCAATATGAAGCAACAGTTGAGGCTGAATATTATTCACTCACATTTGCAAGATCTAGAGAGTTGTTAAACGGAGTAGACATATAAGCGACGCGCGACATTGATATGTTTTTGTCATAATTTTTTATATTATGATTGACACTTCATATTTTAATTAAAATTATTGGCGTACATACGAACATTGAAAGTACCGAACCGTATTAATTAAAAAAATCATCAAAAAACAGTATATTTAAACCAATATAAAGCAACAGTTTTATCTAAATATTTTTACTGACCTCTACAAGATCCAGCGAGTTGATAAGCGGAGTAGCCATATTAGAGACATATCGATGTCCGATTATAATGTACATAATATTTAGAAATCGAATTCCATCCAAACAAGCGATATCGTTGTTGCTACGAGACGTGGAAAATAAAATATTTGCGTTCGTCCTCAAGGAAAACAAATTAACCGTCTTGGAAGTTTGGCCTAAAACCATCTCGTAAAACTTTATGTTGTACTTAGTTTTATTTAGTATTCGAACCGCCGAATTACCTTCTTGTACAATATCCATAACGGTGCAAATTACGGATGTAATTAACACTAATCCTACGCATAAACTGAAATGGAAATTGAAATGTTGAACTTCAGCTTTCCAATATTTAACTTACATAATCATATAACTTTAATTAAAAAATAAATTATATTAATTCATTTTAAACCATTTTACTAAATATTGATATTTATGCAATATTGCATACAGTTTTTAATTTATTGTTGCATACTTATAAGCGATACCAATTAAACTTTTAGTTACGTAATCGAGGGCGCGATTTTTAAATTCATTGTGGCCAAAAATGGACATATCTAGCAAATCTTGCAGTAAAACACTGTTCTGTTTAAAACCACTCTTAGTTCCAAGTATACTATATATAAGATAGCATAATAATAGCCATGCAAAAACTCATTGCAACCTTATGAGAATATTTTGAACGGGAATGCCGTAATAAAATGTATTCTTTATGTCCTTAGTTAGTTAAGGAGGTGAGTTTTGTTGATGTAAATAATACCTATTTATATGTATGTACAGAGTTGAGCCACTCGTATGACGCGGAGGCTCCAAGGAGAACGGTAGTTTATATCCAATTGACAAATTTTGGGTGCTCCCAAAATTACATATGCTTATGTAAGTTAATTGACAGCATTTTATAAAAAAAAATAGTTATACAGAGACTCTTCAAAAAAGTTACACATTAAAGTTGTCTTTTTTTGTAATGGTTTGTAACACCTTAGATATTAATTGATTTTCGGATTCTAGGAAAAAAATAAAGGTGAATTTTATTAAAGAAGCATATGCATAATACGTAATGATTTTGGCATATTTACATTTTCTGAAAACGAAGAATACACTTTAAATTTTAATAACAGCTACCTAAATTGTAATTTACCCTGTATTACAAATAAGCCATTGTGTGTTAAATTAAATTAAAATTTGACGAGAAAAGTTACACAAGGTGAGACAAAACTAATACTGAAAGTTGGTCAATTTTAAAAAGCAAGTTAAGCTTGATTTTTATGCATCCGTTGTCCGACGATACGTTGATACGATATTAATTTTATTGGTAGAATTTAAAGACTTTGATTGGTTAGAAAATAACGCAGTTTTTAAATTTATTGCATTTTCATGCCTGCGTTTATCGGATATACGTTGGTGTTATTTTATATTTTCGTTTCCATAACGATTTTGCTATTTTACTTATATTTTTATTAAGGTTAGATTAAATTTTTCAAAAAAGTGTCAAAACGTCCGTTATCGTATGAACGGGTCCGTTGACGGGCTAAAGTAAAATATTTACGGATGAAAAGTGGCGCGAAAACGCTATGACCAATCAGAGCACCGTCGAACCAACGTATAACGAATGCATGAAAATCAAGCTTTACTCCTTTATTTTAAATGGAACACATATACTAGGTGTAAATGGAACACATATACTAGGTGGAGAATTCATATATCTTCAAAATATTATTAAGGATGCCTTAATGCGTTAGTAGACCTTTTTACAAAATCTAGGTGGCTAAGAATTACCTTTTGTTGATTTAACAAAAATAAAAGGACGTGGAATAAATTACTGTAATAAAAAGATACAGATTTAAAACATTATATCGCAGAATTAAAACTAGATATATACGTATAATTATGTGACAAACATTAGCTAGATGAAATCAAATGCTCAAAATACTTCCTTTCCTGTTATTTTCATTCAAAAGATATTTTCATGTCAAAAGGCATACGTGGAGTTCTACGTCAAAAAAGAGCCACAATTATTTCTCTCATGTTGTCGACAATAGTTGGTCGAGTGTGTAAACACTGTCATTAACATATCCCCATGAAAAGCCCGGACTAGATAAAATCAGGAGTATTTAAGTATTCCATTAATTGGTGAATGCACACTGCATTCACCAATTAATAAAATCATATCACCTCTCTGATTTAGGATAAGTTGCCATTTTCAGCAAATTTTTGAGAATTCTTTTTGTTTAAACTGAGACAAAATGATAACTAGTTGTTAAAGTTGCACTAATGAGACAGCTATGTTGAACTAACGCCAGACATATCACAGCCACCTAAATTTTATCAAATAATCAAGATCTATTAACACTAAGTCATAAAAATGAAAATATCTAGGAAAATCTTTGTTCGAGGGTTATGCAACCTTAATAGTATTTTGAAAAGATATTAGTTCCCCATTAAATATGGGAAAATATACTGAGTGCTTCATTTAAAATAAAAGAGTAACTTGCTTTTAATTCGATTTTAAGTGCAATAGTTATTTTTACTACGTATTAGGTTATACCGGGTAAATTCCAAATTAGGTAGCTTTTACGGGAAATTAAATTTTTTTCTTCATTTTTAGAAAATGTTAGATAACTCAAAAACCTTACATTTTAGTCATATACTTCTGTAATAAAACTCACTTTTATTTTTCTCATAGAATCCGAAAATAAATTAATATATAGAGTATTCCATTACAAAAAACACAACTTTGATGTGTAACTTTTTTTGGGGATACCCTGTAGAACTCAAAACAAATGTTGTTCTCCTTGGAGCTTCCGTGTCGTATGAGAAGCGAAAGCCTGTATTTTTATAATTAATTTATTTTTGTTTCCTAAATTATTTTGATTAAAAGAAAATATATGTAAAAGTAAGTATTCACGTGACAAAAACTTTAATTGGTATTAACTACATTATCTTTTTACAGTTGATTTAAATCTCTACATAATAAATCTAAGCAGACTTAAAACAAATATTATTATATTATAGTCACAATAACACATACTTACACATAAATATAATCGCCTAAGGTAAACCCTGGTAAATCACCTTCAGAATAGCAATGATAGTCATTCAACACAATTGTTAAATTTAGGCCCTCGGTCAAATCCAAAATTATTTTCTTATAGTGTCTTAAAACGTCATCTGAATTACATGAATCTGGTACGCAAACTGACCAATATAGCGCCGATCCATCCAAAACATTCTCCTTCAACAACTTAAATTTCTAAAATAAAAATTATTTGCCTTTACATTAGGTAGATAACACAATGACCAGAATATAATATTCAACACGTTATTTTATGGTACAGAAAATAAGAAAAAATATTAAGTTCTTTAGGAATTCATCTAAAAACTTGTTAAACGTTAATCTGTTTAATTTAATTTTGTAAATATTTTCCAGGAAAGGAGTTAAAAAATGTTGCCGCAGTTTTAATAAAACTTTAAAATTAAAGACTTTAATTAAGTTCTTTTTAAAAGACGGTTGTGAACTTAGCGGTTGTATGAATTGCTCTGAGCGGTTTTGTATTTCTCGATAAGAAAAATTTTGATATTAAGAAGAGAGAGACCAAACATAAACCAAACACCCTGTATATGCTTTTTTAGATGGAGATTTTAAAAATGAACATTTTTTACATTTAGAGTATTTCGGAATTTTTGACGGGTTTGCAGATATTCGCGGTTTTATATTTCATATGGCATTTTCCACATTAAAATTTTATCAAAGCCACACAATGATTTTTCTCTCGTATTTTACCTTTGAAACAACAATACGAAGTAATACCGTAGGTCCCTGCGAAACCGTTAAAAATTTTGAAATACTTTAAATACATAAAATCGTCCTATTGCTGCCAAAAGTCACTAACTAACATTTTCCGAACAACCAAAAATTCAATCACTAACTATATTTTGAAGCGGAGAATCAATTGAAAAAGTCATTAGCTACGATTTCTGGCTATTTATGTTTTATCTTGATACCGAATAGTTACTAACTATAACATCTTTATGCAATGCAATTCATCTTTAGACGCGTTTTCTCGGAAGTAACAAAAAGTAAGTTAGTGACTTTTGGCAGCAATGGGACGAAATGTTCATTTTTGAATTCTGCATCTAATAAAATAATAATCTACAGGGTATTCCATTAAAACAAATATCAAAAAATTATTTTATATTTTAGAAAATTTCACGTAGAATTCTGAAAATCCTGTATGATTTATGATTACGATATTTATAGCAAAGTAAGTATAGACCATCTAAGTAAATTCCTAACATAGTAGGGACAGTTCTTGTATTTTTAATAACTTTTTTCAAGAAAGGCTGATAACTATATATATTTTATTTATTTATTAATATAATTTAATCTTTGAAACTATTGAAATATAATATTTACTCATATCTTAGGATCATGTAAAGTGATCAGAAAGAACGCCAAAAATGCAATAATACACAGGGTATTCCATTTAAACAAAAGCATCCCATGAAATACATCCTAGTACATACTTTTTACATTTAAACACAGTTCCAGAGTTCTTTATTCGAGAAGCTACTTTTGCCCGACGTGCTATTGCCGGACCCTGTATATTACTCCACATTCCTGATTGTTTGTGTGGGATTATAATACAAAAATGAAAAATAATTTAGTTTGAGAAAAGAGCAGAAAGCGGTAACATAAATAACTAGCCTAAAATGATAAAAACCGCATTAAAACATGTAGAAGCACATGCAATTTGTTGAAAGTAACCTCACAAGTAGGTACATACAATGCGAGTTAGTTAATAAACTGGTAGTAATAAACCTGTCAAAGTTATATTAATTTAAATCAGAGAGGTTGGTATTTTTCACCCGCATTTTTCACCCAAGAGTGGGTCGCTCTATTACTACTGGGGAACCCCTAATGTCATCTCAAAAGTGTGGCATCACATCGTGTAGCTACTTAGTTTTGGGTTAGCATTTTTAATATAATTAATATAATGCCAGTTTTTATTCCACGCGTTTGGAACAGACATGCTCTTCTCTTCCTGGTTAGTTCAACTGTAAATTAATTACAGCTTTCGTATAAAATAAAATAAACACCCGAAGCCGATTTTTGCCAATGGTATATTTGGAATCCGAGCATTTTCTAGATCAATTCTACAATATGATACAAACTACAGTATAACACCCAATTTAATTAATATTGCATTCATCCACTACAATACTAATTCAAAGCAGATTTTGCGAAATCATGCAGTTAGTTAGATATTGCTTTATTTATCTGGTAGACCAAATATTGCAAATAATATTGAACACTTTAGAACATTAATGCGTATCGTTCTGGAATAAAGCTGGATTATAAATGTTAAACATCAATTAAAATTAAATTGTTCAAATAATTCCTCAACATTGATTATATAAAATTAAAAATATTATATTAATTTTCTATTGTTCAATTTCGATGCCATTTAGAATGGTTATGAAATAATACATACCACTTTTGTAAAAAAATATAGTTCATTGTCAAGCGAGTGTCATTTTTCTATCCAATTGCATATAACATTTTGAATCTAACTTACAGTAAAAATTGGAAATCAGTGATTGTTAATTTAATTAGTAAAAGCTCACAGTCACTAATTTGCCTAAGTCTACGCCAGTAAAAGTTCAACAGCTATTTTTGAAATCAACTTTTACTAGTGAATGCTACCATTCCCTGGACAATAGCAACGTGAGTTTGCAACATTCAGTTAGCGCGGTTGCAACATAAGTTGCAGGATAAGTTGAGTAATAGGCAATATAAGGATAACATTGAATTGGGCTAAACGTTGGCAACGTTTGGCAACGATGTATAATTGTTTTGTTATCGTTGTAAAAAGTGCTGTGCGGTATTTTCCCTATGGAAGACATTTTCTGTGAAAAAATAAGGTAAACGGAGCACTCGCAAGAATGAAATAGTGCTTGTTTTTCATTTTTGCAATAAAATGAAGTCATAGCAAAAGATAAGCGTGCAAGAGAAAAATATATGAAGGAACCTAGTGATTATGAATTTATTTAAACATGTTGATATGCTTGAAGTAGCGAGTTTACTTTGTCCGCGATAAAGAAGTTTATTAAAAGAAACCTTATACCAATAAGTAAACTTACGTTTATGAATGTATTTTTTAATTGTTTTGTTCGCTTTAAAATGTTTACTATGATTTCCCTTTTAATATTTAGAAGGTTATGTCGTTATTTTCTATAAGTTTTCATAAATATACCAAAGAGGTAAACTGTAATTTTAAGATATGTGGATCAGCTTGAATATTGAGGTGATCCAATATTCATAAAAGTTTTATTTGTTCTAACTTCCACCAACATTCTTCTTCGCCACACTCGCCCTGTACAATAGAATAGATTTTACTGGCAACCTTAGCAACCAGTAAATGTGCACTAGTGAATGTTAGAAATTACTAGCAAAAGTCGACAAATGCTTTTAAATACCACATTCACTGGTCCAATCCGTAATTGCTAGCATTTCCTAGTGAATGTTAACAATCACTGAATTTCCGAATTTTACTATAACATATACATATTTTTAAAGAAGTAGGTATGACTTCAATGGTATTCTGTTCCTAAATTTATATTTTATCAAATACAAAATTATTAACTCAATTCATTATAATTATGTACATTCAACTGATATTGGATTATATATTATTAATATTTATTTAAATATAATTATAATAAATCAATAAATAAATAAATATAAAATAATTCAGTTCGTCATGTTAATTTAGAAGCGTAATGTAACTGTATTATAATTAGATTACAGTAGATCATTTTTGAAAAATATCTCACGTATGTTTGACTGAATTTTGAACTTATTATATATTAGGTTTTTTCCAACATAGCAGAGAACCTTACTTGGGACGGCTATGCTTATGTGCAGTAGACTAAATGCGTCCCAACAAGAATTGTAATCGCACATGAACCTTATTTGGAACGGTGATTTCTATACCAGCCTAAAAGCAAGAATCAAAAGAACTGACCTGCATATTAAGACTGTGCGTCAGCTGATTATTGTTTTCTTTTATTTCATTAGCTATTTTCAGTTTTTAATTTGCTTGATTACTCAAGTTGTATTTGGTATTTATCATATTTATTAGCCTTACATTTTTTTTACTAAATATCATCAGTGACAAGGAGGGCAATGATATTGAGTATGTGGATACCCCTGAAAATGATTTAAAACTTTTTTAAATACAGCAAAGGTTATTTCGTATTCATTAAAAAATAAATAAATTCAATATTTTCTAAATAAATCCTAATAAAATTCCTAAATAAAATATACAATTAGAAATTTATATCAAAAATGTATCTAACCTATTATAGAATACTAATTGAAAATTAAATTAAGAATTTAATTCTATAATCTGTTCAAAACCCATTCCAAATCCGTTTGTGTATCTTTATTTGCTAGATTATCATGGTAATGCAAATTTCGACATAAGACTTTGAAGTAGAATAGAATGTAGACTACTTATAGACTTAAGAAACTTAAGAAACCGGAAGGTTCAGGTATGGAAACATGATATATCGTTAAAAAACTATTTTATTAGTTTTAAAAATAACAAATATTTGAGCAATTTTTATAACAAACGGAAATAAATAAATGTTTCCTCTTCCTGTGTAATATTCCAATCAATTGGTTTAGACAGATGTAATATAACTTACAATCTCAATTTCAACTTTTAAAATGATAAATTTATTATTTTACCAATGCCTTTTCAAGATCATGTTCTTGTCAATTTTACACATATTTTATTATTTTATCTCGAAACTATTAAATATAGGTTAGTATAATAGAAAAATTATGAAATATGAAAGTAGTTTCTGAAAATGTAATAATATAGCGGGTGTACTATTTAAAATAAGAAAGATGCTACCACTTTTCAAATGATCCGGCAACACTGTAACACTGATATTTTAGATAGATGGAGCAGGTGAAAAAAAAACAAATTTTCAATACAAGTTCTCCATAAACGTCTAACGTACCATCGGCATCGTCATGAATCCAACCCTCACAGAGTGAGTCTTAAAGAAGTGCAAATATTTTCAGGGTCGGTAGATCACGATAAAAAAGCATATCTTCTCTTTACCGTTTTTCAAAAAAAAAAGTCCAAAATAACTAAATTTTTTTTAAAATTTCCAAAAAAGGTTTTTTGCTTAAATTTTGGGAACCTATGGATCTTTTCTGGTTTTCCTTTCTTGTAAATTTAATCTACTATCTATGTGGCCATATTATCAATAAATTATGCTTTTTAACTAAAAACTAAAAAAATCCTAAATTTTTTTCAAAAAATTCCAAAGTTTCATTTTTTTTGAGAAAAACAAAACTCAAAATCGTGTTTCTGGGGTCGAAATATAATATCTCTAAAAATATTTGCACTTAATTAAGACTCACCCTGTATATCTGGAAATCGAGAAGATTTCGAACTCTATAGACATCAAAGCCGAACTCTATGTTTTTTTTATAAATAAAAGACTAAAATACTACACGTAATAATTTATTTTTATGACCTTACCTTCTTGGAGATATTTTTGTAACTTAACACGATCTGCATAAGTCTATCGGTGGGAACGATTCTAAACGTACAGTGACGTCCTCTGACCACTCCGCTCGGTGTTTCTTTATTAATATTAAGGCACTGCTTAAAAGCGCCCAGCTCAGCTAAGTTACCAGCAAGAATTCCGGCCATTAGTTTTGAAGACGAATCGAACACTGAAACACTCTATATATGCAAGTCTCATTCAAATCCAGGACAAACATTTAAATGAGGAGTTTTTAACTTTATAAAAATTAAAGAATTAGATAGATTAAGCGAGGTTTTGAGGTTTAGGTTTTGAACCAAAGAGAATTGGATGAGAAATGTAATAACATTTTGGTAAATACGATAGTAGGTATTTTTATAGATAAGATAAAAGACGTTTTTTATGTAAAAAGTCACGGAGATGGAGATGTTTTTTCGCTCAGTAGTTTTATGCACGTACGGACAAAAAGTTATTACTCTTCAAAATAGTTAAAACACATATAGTGGCGCCCCCTACAAATCGGAGTCATATTGACATTAAAATAAAATTTCTCATGTCAAAAAACTACCAGACAGCAATTTTCACCCAAATATTGATGTTACTTCAGAAATTATTTGGAAAAAATCGAAATAAAAGTAAAACTTCAACAGCCTGTAGCTCGGAAACTAAGCATTTTAGGACACACATTTATACAAACTTTTTTACTTATTTTAATGTGCAGAATATGCTGCCGAATACAGTCCGAAAGTTTCCGGAATACAGTCCGGACCACCCTGCATTTAAGCGCTAAATCAAATAAGAAAAGAAGTCGAATTTTTATCGAAAAAATTTGTCAGATCTGTCTGATTATAGATCGTATGAACGAAACACGTGTCACAGTTTAAGTTAATATAAATGTTGAGACCGAGACTTTGAGTTATTTTTCTTCTGTTTTTAACTTAATAAAGGGCCTCTATGAAAATAATGGACGCCTTTTTTTAATTAGAAAATAAAAAAAGCCTATTAACCTTTTGGTTTATCGAAAAAAAGTATCCAACAGTAGTTATAAATCACCTTTTTGCATAATACAACCGCCCAAATAGTAAATAATAATTTAATAATGTTTCAAATAATGCCATGCGGATTCTGCGATAAAATATAGGTTCTGTGTTCTTGTCAAAAACTGATGATAAACATCAAAAATACTGCCTATTCTACGTTTAGGTTAGGTTAGGTAGAGCAAGATACTTTAAGAAAAAGGAGATAAATATAATATGTTAGTTTAAATATATTATATGAAAGCCTAATTTAATTTTGTCAAAAATCACTATAAAATAAAACAATTAGAGGAGAAGAATACGACTTACTTTTTAAAGCCCAAGGTTCGAATGCTCGCAATCCAATCTTAAACTCGTTAACGTGTGCCCTGCACACTGAATTATTGGTTTCGCTGAGGGCATATGTTCCCAAAATTTGATTCATAATAAAACCTTGCCTGCCCGAAAGCTTTACTGGTTTCCTCGTTTTATTTACTTTTTTCCTTTCCGTTTCTATTTTTGCGGATTCCCCAAATTTAATATCGCCAACGGGCAGTGAAGCATTGTTTTTCGTGTCATCGTTTTTTGAGTAGTAATTTATAGCAGATATTTCTCCAGTTTCCTTTTTAATAACATGGGATTTATTTTGGTAACTAGAAGTTAAATCCTGTTCTCCCAGAATATCTAGAAAAGTAGATATATTAATATGGAGCGATCAACAATGATTTAATTTGTTTTAGAAATTATATGAATGTAAAATTTAAAGAATATTACGAATTTTTGGCAATATTTAAGTTTCTCTAATCGAGATAACTAATAACCTAAAAACGAGACGAAAGATAAATAGATATAATCTGGAGGTTTTCTAGTTTAATTATTGAATATGTGTATTTAAAAACATTCATTTGGTTTCATGCTAGTAATAATAATTTTCACTATAAAAAGCATCTACAATGTAGACCGTAGAATGTCTGGGAGGGGAGTTCATCACCGCGACCTTACAGATCTATTGTGTGTTCCCCTTTCTTGAGTTGTAACGAGTTATAACTCATCATAAAGGTCTTTAACAAAAGCCAGTATCTGAGACGGCTCCACAGAAGCCAGCTCTCCATCCTCGACATCAGCCGTACCAAAGTGCATAGCACGGTCGTCGTCTTAGCGCACTCAGTGATAAGGTGTTCCTGTGTAGACTCTGCATTTGCCGTTGTTTCTCAGCTTCGGCCTACTAAGATGTTCCTTGAGGACACAGTGTCCTGTTAGAAACCCCGTGACAATCCGAAGATTCTTTTTATTTAAATCAAGGAAAACCTTTGATTTTTCTCGGTCGTAAGTTCTGGAGAACTTCTTCCAGTATCTTAGACCGTTGGAGGACACCCATTCCAGGTTTACGGATGAAGTCTTCCAGATTCTTCACTTACGCTTTCAGGTATCTGCTTCCAACTATTATGGCACTCCAAACCATAACGCCCTAGTAAGGGCAGTCTAACGATCCATGCAAAATTAAAGCTGGCACCATTCTCAATATCTGAGGCGGACTCTTCTACGACCACCGGTGGGCCCACAGACAAAAAAAAACGAATCATCACTGAAAACAACCCGACCCCACTCGTGATTCCAGTGAGCCCGTTCTTGACACCATGCTCTAGCTCTCTATATCTCTTGGCTAATGGCAATATCGCAAGCGTATCAAATAATTCGGCATTTTGCAAAAAGACTAGGCATATTATAAAACGCCGCCGGCGTTTCAAACAAAAGAAGAAATTTCTACAAAGAGTCTGTCTGTTTTCAGTAGCTTTGCAAAATGCCTAACCAGTACTAAACAATGATGATATTTACTGTAAACATTTCTGCAAAAAAACCGTTTGCTTTCAGTCAATCTTCAGAATGCCTAATGAAGATTAGTACGATTGCACAAAACATTTTACGCGAGATTCGTATATCTAACCTAAATTTATCCAAGGCCATAATAACCTAAACACCTAACCTAAATTTATCCAAAGACTTCGCCGTCACAAAGGTCTATCCTATGAACCGTTATAACTAGAAAGTTAAAATTTTTAAAGATAATGTATCTATTTTGCCGCTATAAGAACAAATACTAAAAACAGAATTAAATAAATGTTTATAAATAAAAAAGTACTTTCACTAAACATTATCTTTTAAGTAAGAATTTTACATAGAATCTTTCAAGTCCTCGGTGGCCGCGTGGTTTAAAGCGTTAGGACTTTACGCTGCTATGACGTTGGAGCCGTAGTAAGGCAGGTTCGAATCCTTTACATATTTATTTTTACTTTTTACATATTTATTATTGATTAATACAATTTTTAGTAATGTGTTTCTTCATTTTTTTTTTAAATTTTAACCTATACGCGCATTCAAAATTACAGCTAAATCGGAAAAAAAGTTTATAATAATACAGTGTCTAATGTTGTATAGATAATGAATGGTACAGAACCCTTCGAGTGCGAGTCCGACTCGCACTTGACCAATTTTTTTCAAAATTACGAAATGTTTAGGATTTGATAATTCTGTTCATGAGATTGTGGTCACGGACTATTATTTAAAGAACTAAATTCATTTTGTTCTAAAAGACAGCAAAGAAGGTCTAAAAGTTCCACAAAGAAGTCGCCCTGAACACCAGAATCCAATTACACAATATAACTAAATGAGTACTAATATTAAGTCTTTAATATATTTTATATTAAAATTTATGTTACTTATAATTATCATTTATGAATTAAGGTTAAAGTTATTTCCGTCTAGACAAAATAAAATTTTTACTTAAGATAATATTTTCTATAGTATAAGATGACCTAGCGGTATTTTTAATAAAGCCATTATTCAAGATGCTCATAGCTGACCAAATTTTGATAATTTTTTGATCTGATTGATTCCTCGATTTGGCATTTTGAAAAATGACTGAAAACAAGCAGACTTTTGCAGAAGTGTACAGTAAATATCGTCATTGTTTAATATGCCTGATTATTCTGATTAGGCTTTTTGCAATGCGACTGAAAATATATAGCCTTTTTGTAAAAATTTCTTCTATTTCTTAAAATGCCGGCGTTTATACATATATCTTTTTGCAGAAAGCAGGATTATCATGTCTGATTGCGCTGCTTTTCCTAATTCCACTAAATCTTCGTATAGCTTGTGTACAAATGATACATTTTTATTCTATATACAGGTTGTTAGTTTATTTATTACTCGCAGCAAGAGCTTTCTGATTGAAATATGGCAACCTCGGCCCGCTCGTCGATAGACGACGCGACGCGACGCGACGGGACGAGTCGGCAGAAAACCCTATAAGTGCATGAGTTCTCAATAGGCAGTGTTGCCATTCTGTTCCCCTATAAGTAACTGTTCAGTTAACAACTTGTATTTGAATATACGACTGTTTTATTTAAACTTATTTACATACACAGTAATCAAGTGTTGACAGTATTTTTGATATACACTTGCTAAGGCTATTGTTTTTTGTCGTAAAAATAGCATGAAAAAAATAAATCCCGGTTAAATAAAAACTTTTTATTACTTACCACATAAAAGTCCCATGATTGAACAAAAAATCAGGAATCAAGATAACCACAACAGGACATTGCCGTAAATTAATAAAAAGATTAAATATTAATTATTACAGATAAAAAGGGATAACGTATTTTAAAAATAGCCCTTTCCGTTTTTATTCGCTACAGTTATAAACGCAAAATTGTCATAAAATTTTAAACACATTCTGTGGCTGCCGGACTCGGTATTATTTTACCATTTATATGGAAATGCAAGCGAGGACTTTAAATATGAATCCTGGTAATTGATTGAAATTGACAGAACGGAAATTGTGGATTGTTTATGGAATTATATCAGATATGGTTGGATTGGTAAATTATACAATACGGCAATTCAATAAGTGACACAATACGGTTTAGTTGCGATCGGTGCGATTAGGTGTCGTTCGGAATTAGTTATGTTCCATTAACAGGATCATTTTTAAATGTAATAATTGTTTTTGAAGTGAAAATTCTTTACGCGCGCTTGGAGTAAAAATTCAAGGCCGTCATACATGAGCTAGCGAGAAGACACGCGAGACGAGACGAAAAGTGGTAACGATCGAAAAAGCGGTAAGTGGTAAGTTAATGAGGAAGTAGAGATGAGTCTTTGGAGCCTCGTAACTCGGGTCCTATATGAGCAGAGGGGCTGAAACTCGGAATGTATGTATATCTTTTCATAATATTTTGACGACGCACACTGGTCGATTTGATTTAAATCATTGCATAATTAGAGTTACGCGTTTTGTTTTATTAAAAATTTAAAATATCAATATAATTTACCTAAATATAAAAACTGAATTAGTTTTAGTTTCATATTTAACAGAAACTCTATTACACCGGGGTAACCTAGACTATTCAGAATACCGTTTATTATATGAAAGAAATGGGCAACATTTTAATTATAGATTATTTCTCTGACGAAGAAACAGTGGCATATGCTAGGGTATGACATGGGGACAAAATCCCCACTTTTTTAGGTCTTTAAATTTGTATGATATTACTAATTCTAGTTTTAATAGTTTAACATTTAACACAACCACAAAATGGTAATACCGAAAAATAAATTTATAAAATGATGTTGCAAATATTTTAACGGTTTTACATTTAACAGGAAAAATTAATACCCTTTTGTCCAAAGAAAGAAATTTTAAATGTATGTAAATATCCCCTCTAATTTTTACATTTATCATGCTCCGCTAATAAGAAAATATTGAGGAGGTTTAGAAAAATGTTTATCTGATGATTAAAATTTAGAACTCGAATCTTTCTTGCACGTTTTATTGCCATCTCTATTGTAAAAAAAAATCCTAAAATAAAAAAAAATAAAAATTTTAATCACTACCAAAGTTGGCTTAACTTAGTCTAATCTACGACTTTTAGATTGCACTGTATACTTTTATTGCGGGCAACTTCGGGCAACCTTTTTTGGTGGATACTATATAGAAATACATTACATAATATAGAAAAAAAATATGTGATATTAGAAGTAAGGAGAGAACACAAAGAACATGCTTTTTGTGTATTTTTTACTAATTCACCTCTAGGAAATAACTTTAAAATAAATTATTTATTCAAAAAACGTTTGGATTTTGGATCTATAAATTACAATAACAATCTCATCACATTTGTCAGTGAAATGAGTCAAAAAACATAGGTTGCCGTCAATTTATATGTTTTCAATTTCAAATACTCGACGCCCATTGGTCGTGACGAAATCGTCTTCCTCGACAAAATACGGCACGTTTTTTTTGGGCCAGTCGAATATCCTTATTCTATATATCGTTGCTACAAGGTTAAAACTTGCTGTTGTGTCAAAATCATGGGTTACTAGACTGCTGGAATAATAGAGTATCAGCACTGACATTTTTGTGACCAATTGTTAAAAGTAAATATTTCTATTTATGCCGTCATTTGATTAAATTGGGCCAATGTGCGACGTGTTGTGCACTATGTAACATTTATCAGTAGTGAAAAAATCGTCCGATTTAAATGAAACTTGGTATATCGTTAGATTGGGTCAAGGCCAACTTAACCGTGTACGACACGTGTCACTATAACAGTTAGTTTTGACGTAAGAAACATCAAAATTTTACGTCGTCCGATCGCGACCAAATTTAGTGGGCAGATTATATGAGCAATGGTGCCCACGGTTCTACCATGCAAAGTTGGATACGATGTTTCGTTTACATCTACATCAGGGTGGGACTAAGGATTTGTTATTGCATAAAAATGTAGCTGATTTTTGGCATAATTGGGCACGTACTACAGTACGACGCCCTTGACGTTTCGAACCGATGCGTTGCGTCTAAATGGACGAAATAATTAGGATTTTTCTTAATTCTCAGAGTAATAATAACAGACTCTTACTTTATTACAAATGTGTGAAAGTGAATCAAATCATTTAGTTAGTTTTTAATTTATTACTTTTTCAACATTTCAAACTACACTTTTTCAAACATGTCCTTTAAATCCTTCAGTTTAATAGCTGTTACTACTTAGTTTCTTACTAGTTTCACTTCAAATATGCGCACTTAGTGCACACAGAATTGTTATTTTAATTTTCTATTTAGTTAAAAACTTACCATTTATGTCTTCTGGATGCGTATATATAAAACCATTATCAGAAACATTGCTACAATTTACTATTAAAAACCAATTTAACATTAGTAAGCCAAGACATTTTAATAAAAACATGTTTTTATAAATCGGTCGTCTTTGTATGTATGTATTCCTTTTTTGCTTAAACTCAGAATTTATATACGTATGTCACTTAAAATATATCTTACGACCTAGGAACGCAATATAATAAGGATATCCCAACAAAGTAAAATGTTACATTTCGTTGAAAGCTAAAATAATGGGATGAATATTTTAGAATTATTATATATGTCATTTTAAAATTACATGCTTGAAAGTTTTCCAGTCGGAGACATAAGAACTTTTTTATTGCTGTCGAGGCTGTTTCTCTTCCAGTAACAAACGGATTTTAAATGCCTAATTCAGATTGCGCAATTTTATTACATAATAAAATGTGGAAGTCAGGGGAATGTGATATAAACTGAAGTATAATTTATGACGTACTATTAAAAATCAAGTTTTAAATCGCATTAGGACAATTATTTTATCGTTGTATGTTGTTTTCAGGTGCCCGGTGGCGTAGAGGTACAGGCTCTCGTTTACCAATCTCAAGGTAGAAGGTTTCGAATCCTACACCCGGCATTTCATCAGCCGACTATTTTTAATTAAAATAAAAATAGTTTGGGTACCTAGGTCGACTCAGCCTTAAATGAGTACCTGGAATTCACAATCCTGAGGTAATAATAGGCGGTTGCAGCGTAGTGCTAGCCACATTACCTTCCTTGTATACCGAAAGGCTCTAGCATGGCAAGCTGTACCTTGCTACTCCCAAGGCGTTAAACGCTATATACGGGAGCTATTATTATTATATGTTGTTTTCAATTTAAGATATTGGAAGAATTTAATGTTACAGATGGAAATATATTTTTTATTCCAAACCAAACCCAGGATTGTTAAACAAAGTCAAAGAGGTAATATTTTGACCAGCTGTATATCAAACCATCATTTAAATGAAATACAGGAACCTATGTTGTTTTAAATATATCTTTTAATGTAACTTACTTCGGATGCGCTCAACAATATTTGAGATATTTGAGAAGAATAGGTTACGTAAATCAAACGTTAAATTTGTAAATAACCCCGCTTATCTTATTAAACGAAATGAAAGTACTCTGCCTGGAATTCACAAGTAAAACAGTACCGGCAGAGAAATCCTTAATAACTATTCCAAAGAATCCAACTGGTCTGAATTTTAATAAAAAGGAATTATAATAATAATAGAAGTACTGTCCCCATACCAATGTTTCAAGTTTAACACACTTAAAAAATTCATAACTGAAAAGGTTTTGTTAGTTAGCAGGTTCCCTAGTAAAGACAATTAGTCTAACCAACAAAAAATGCTTAACATTTCAGGAGGTATATCTCACTCCTATTATGAGAACCAAAAAACACAAAGAACAAGTTATAAAATAAATTAATTTAAATTTTATCATTTAATTTATGATATTTTTCTGTTTTTTTTATTTGTAGATTCTCTTCTATAAACCAGGAATTCTTTTTATAATTTTATTTTATTGTTTCGAATAGTGTATGTAAGAAATACTTATCTATAAATTGGATCTTTTAAACTTTATGATTTTTTTTTATTTTAAGTTACAAGTAAAATATAAATTTCTTCTATGTATGTTATACCAAGATATACTAAATAAACAAAATGTTACATATTTATCCAACAATGAAAATTGGAATAGATATCTATTACTAATATTACTATACCGGGTGCGTCTCTAAAGTAGCTCGCCCTTATAACTTTTTTATTTTTCTAGATAAAAAAAAAAGAGATTTGGTATGTTAGTATATGACATAAATTAGGATTGATTGACGTATTCAATTATTTTTGGTCACTTCCTGTTTCACCGGAAATGACTACAAATTTTGATTTTTAAATGACACTCTCGGTATATTTTTACTTTATTCGATAAAAAATGACACTCTGCGTAGAATGACATATCATATGTCAACTTTTGACATTTTCGCATATGGTTTATTTGGAATTGTAACATACGATTCATAACGACAATTTGACTCAGAATATTAAGTGTGTGGTACCAAATTATTCGTAAAAAATGCTTTTTCCAAATGTGCTAATAATTGGAAAAATAATTTGAAAAAATTGAGATATGATTAAAAAAACGATTTGTGCATCTTTTAATCCGCCAGGGACAAGATAAGAAAAACATTAGATAATCAAATCTCTTTTTCCAAGATTTCTTGATTAAAAATTAGTGTTTTTAACACAGCCGTAGCACTCTAAATTGAAATTTAAAATACGATTTTTTTGTAAGCGAAAATGTTAAAAGTTGACACATGATACATTATTCTATTCAGAATGTCATTTCCTATCGAATAAAATAAAAACATACGAAGGGTGCCATTTAAAAATCAAAATTGTAGTCATTTCCGGTGAAACAGGAAGTTACCAAAAACAATTGAATACGCCAATCAATCCCAATTTATGTCATATACTAACATACCAAATCTCGTTTTATTATCTGAAAAAATAAAAAAGTTATAGGGGTGAGCCACTTTCGAGACGCACCCAGTATACTCGAGTACAGCTTGAAAATTAAAACTTAATTTTAAGTTTAGAAAATTAAGTTAAAAGAAACATAATTCGTGCATTTATCAAACAAAACCCCGTGCGTATTAAAAGAAAACCGGTAGTTTGATTATTTATTAGGTTTATTTGAACTTGAGAAGTAGCATAAAATAAATTAAAGAAAAGCACAACAAAGGTTGAAACGTTTATATTAAGTAATACACAAAAGAATTTATTTTCATCACTTCTTTTGCAATTTTAAATACATAAAAACATAAAATATTATTAGACTGTTTCCTTTATTGTTTTATTCAATACATTACTTTATTTTCAATACATTATCTGACTCAGTAACTCAACAATATAAATACAAAAGACTCTAAAATTGAATAATAACTGTCTCTGTCTTTGTGTTCCTCCTGAGACAATAACCTAGATAAGAACCGACGCTCCTTTTTGCAGCTAGTTACACAGTTTGCGGTTAGTTTCAGACTAATTAGCAAACGCCTTCGTCAGCGTTCTGCAAAAAGAGAGGATGAAAAAAGGACCATTTTCCAGAAAGAAAATGAGCATCATTGTCTGAATCTTAAACTCACTTGGCGTTAATTTAATTGAACAATTTAAATACTGCCTCTTTTACTTCCTCTTGTTCGAAAAAGCCTTTGATATATCTTCCTTTCGGCTGTTCCAACAATATAAAGCAGATAACATTGTCAAAATAAGGGTAAATAATTGCTTAATCCACAGCAACGTTTTAGTACTTATATCATTTATAAGTATGTAAAGATTAAAACTTACGTTTTATGTTAGGGCCAGATTTAATATATATATTAATTGGGTATGTAAAATATATAATAGGAAACTCACAAGTCGCAATATAATAAGGATATCCTAACGTGTTCATAATTTACGTCGTTGTTAATAATTTAGTGGTATAAACTATACATACTTAATTACAAATCAATCCTCTGCAAATAAATTAAGTAATAGTTCATGAATTAATTAAGTAATTAAGATGATCCTCTTGTTAAGCTGATCTCAAGCCCATCGAAGTAAATTAATGTATATATTACAGTGCGTCTATCCGTTCTGTAGCTGCGCGGCATCCGTAAGGGGGAAATTATATTCTATTTTACCGTTTATATTTCTCGTAAAAAATTAGACGACCAATCAATAAAAATTTGACCAATTTCCAAGTAGCCAACTCGTGTCATACTCGAGTCATATTCGTCAAGTCCACGTGGACTATGCCGCTTCTATATAGGTAGCGATTTATAAAATATATTGCTGTATATTTAAATGTTTTTGTCTGCATTCTTTTCATAGACACAGATTCAGTAGACGTACTTTACTACGTTAGATATACACTGACATGCAAAAAAAACGCATCGCAAAAATTTTTGATCAAATTTGTGTTATATTTTTGATATTTTAGCCCTATTTTAGCATGGTGCATATAATTATCAGCTTTAATTCGCAAACTCAGTTTTTAATAAACTCTAGTATTTGGCGTATTATACAGGGTTAATCGAGGGGTTGTTTTTTTACCCTAAATTTATTAAAAACATTAAATTACCCTATTAAAAACACCCTCTGCAATTTCGCATGTAAATTTTCCTAAAATATAATTTTACGGTATAAAACTACTGAGTGAAACAATATACATTTACGTCATTTTGTACGTAAGAATGTCTTTTAGTAAAAATAAAAATATATTTTTTATTATTAAAATAAAAATATATTTTTTGTTAAATAAAAATAATAAATAGTTTTCAAAATTTAAATGAAAAATCATTTTTTTTAATTTTTGTCAAAAAATATTGCTGTTATTTTGGACTTATTTGAGAAACGGTAAAAGGAAAATATGTTTTTTTTATCGAGATCTACCAGCTCTGAAAATAGTTGCGCTTATTTAAGACTCATCCTGTAAAGTTATTTTATTGAAATGACAAGTTTGGGATTTTTTTTAATTAACAATAAATTTTTCTTCGAAAAAATTATGACAGTTTCAAAGTTCAACATTTTTTTTGTTAAAATTTTAGTACTAAACTTGAGTACAAAAACATTTCAAATTTATTATTTCAGTCTAATAACTAGTAATCGACTAATAGTCAACATATTTAATTTATATCAATGATTACAGCCATTGGTAATTTCGATTACAATTCCTTGAATATAATTACTCGTAGGTATTTTTACCAGAAACCTTTTTTAGGTAAAAAACGTCATAGATGTATATTTTTCACAAAGTAGTTTTATACAGGTACGGACGAAAAGATATTAGGTACTCTTCAATGTAGTTAAAAAATATGTAGATGGCGTCCTCTACAAGTAGGAGTCATATTGATACTAAAATTAAATTTCTCATGTCAACAAACTCCCAAACACCAATTTTAATCCAAAACATCGATGTTAGTTCAAAAATTATTTCAAAAAAATAAAAAAATAAACGAAATTTCTACATCCTGTATCCCCGAAACTAAACATTTTGGAACATACATTTATACGAACTTTTTTACTTATTTTTATTTTCAGAATATGTACCAAAGTTTTCCGAATACAATTCGGAACACCCTGTATACTTAGAAAATTTTGTTTTTTAAGATACAACATAAGATTGCTTGCTAAAATCTGTACATACCTAGCTTGAATATTTCAAATGTACAAAAAAAAAAACGTACGATTACATTTCTAATAAAGTAATTTGGAATTGCTAAATAATTCAGTGTATTCAAAAATTAGTTGAATATGAAATATTGTAAAATTATTTGCAAGCACTATTATATTTCCATGAATAAGTTCATTGAGAATAAATAATATAGAATTAAAAGAAAACGCTTAAACAGCTAATTTCCCGCTATAGCTAGAGAACAACGAGATGCTAAAACCATGCTTTGCAAAATAACTAGCTTAGTATGAATTCAGACAAAGGTCAGCAGTGTAGAACTGCAAATTCTATTGATTTTTTGTTTGTATTAATAATAACCAATAAATATACATTGAAATACAAATTTTAACGGGAAAACTTTAACAATCCAACCACAAATTATTTATTATAAGTTTACCAATCAAGAAAGATATACACATAGGTTACATTTATATAACCTATGTTCGTTGATTTTATGTAATCAAACTGAATATTTAGTGTAATTATTTCTAACTAGTTGAAGCCTGGCGCATCTGCCACGACATAAGGGAAAAAAATACTTTATATTTTTTTTTAATTAATGGAAAAACAAAAAATCCGTATTGTTGTTAATTAAATGAAAATCCGAATTGTTGCGATAAATATAATGAGAGTAAATAATTTAAAAAACCAGAGTGGGACTTGAAATTATTTTAAATAATAATTAATTAAATAGTTTTGTTATTGTTAAGGTACCTAAAACAAAAAAAAGTATCAAGTGTGGCACATCATTGTTCTCAGGAAATCGAGTTCTTTCAAAACTTCAAATAAAAAATGCAGGTCCGTATTTAAAAAAATAAGTTGGCCTCTGTATCTCACAAATTATCAGCTAATTTGAAAATCTAAAAATACTATCAGATAGCCCTAATAAAGTAGCCACGAGAATGTGCAATTAGTTTTTTGATTTTCTAAAAAGTAACGCCAGGAAAAAAATAAAATTGATTTTCAAAAAAATCCGTTTTTTTCAAAAAACTCAGAAATCCTTAAAATTTTTAAAACTTTTTTGATGGCATCTTTGCCCCAATTTAACCATCTTCGTATCTCTTATGGTTTCCGAGATACCAATGCTCGTACCTCGAATTTGTAGCACCTTGTATATGTAGATAACTGAAGAACTGACAAATTAATCTGAAATTCAACAATACCTGTTTGTAAAAAGTAACAAAAACTACTCTTTTCCTATATTTGCAGCATATTTTTACCTTCTCCAGCTAATGCGTGTTAAAATATTTTCATCTCTAATGTCAATTCTTTGCGCCCAAGAAATAAATACACTCACCGGCAAAAAACGGGCACCTTAAAATTTTGATGTATTTTAAAGTTTAATATATTTTGTTCCAGTGGACCGATTTTGATAATTTTTAAGCAGTTTGTAGCTAAATTATTTGAATTTTTATTTTCTTTTTTTTAATTAAAAATGAGAGTTTCCATCTGTCAATTATACGACGGAAAAATAATGTAATAATGATATTTTGGTAAAAGTTGAACCCTGTGAAGCCAGAAACACCCTGTGGTATATTTTAACAAAGCAAGTCTTTTAAAAATAATTTTATTATCTAGATACGTCTTTTCTCGATAGCTTGTTTTTTTATTTATCGCAATATCTGTATTTTTATTGGAGATATTCGCTTTTGAATATGATAATAACGATTTACAGTGATATTACCATCGATCTTGGGTCCTCATCAACAGACTTATAAAATAGTGTCAATTGTTTTAGTAATGTCACTGTCATCGAAAAGTCATATTATTTATTGGCGTTTACTCTAGTAAAGATGGTTTTAAGTTCTAAGTATCGGCTATTGCTGCTTTAACTGATCATGACAGAGACCAACTTTTCGTCAATGCGGAAGAAGAGCGTCACATCTCAAAAACCACAATTTTCAAGAGAACTAATTTTGGATTATTTACTCAAAATGATAATGGTCTTAATATTACTTAACATTTGCCATGCCACCAAACTAAGCTAAAAAGTAATTTTTGGTTCTGCTTTGCTATTAAAGTAAAATAAAGAAATATCTAAAATGCAAATTTTTGTGATGTGACGCTTTTCTTCCTCATTGACGTTTTGGAATTAAAACCATATCTGCTAGAGTAACTTCCCAATAGTCAATAATAATATGATTTTTCAAAGACAGTGATATTACATAAATTATAAACACTATTTTATAGGTTTGTCGACTAAAACCAAAGACAAGGGCATGGTGTTAATGTAAAAAATACGAAAAAATGTTAGTGTCTCCTTCAAAAGCGGATAAGCTATTGAGATGAATCAAAAATCAATCTATTGAAAAAAGTTAAACCTAGATAATAAAGTGGGTTTTAAATTCCTTGCGTTGTTAACGTACTCCACAGAGTGTTGCAAACTTTTACCAAAATATCAACATTTTGTTTTTCCTTGTATGATTGACAGATGACAACTTTAATTTTTAATTTAGAAAGAGATACTAAAAACTCAAATAATATAGCTTCAAATTATTTAAAAAATCATCAAAATCGGTCCACTAGATCACGATATATTAAATTTTAAAATACATTTAAATTAAGTGCCCCTTTTTCGTGAGTGTATATTGTCGAGTATACATATAAGGGAAATGGTAAGTATTGATTCTAAAGCCCATTGAGTAGCTTAATGGAGAAAAACGAGGCTAAGGTCACAAATATTATGGAAATATAGAGAAACTGGTTCGAAATAAAGAAAAAAAAAACGCGAGGAAAATAGGTTAACGATAAGATAAATCAAAAAGTAAAAAATTGAATATTAAGTGTCTATTTTAAATCGCTTAGCCAACTTCTTTTGTTAGTCAGAATAATACATATAAAGCGAGGGTTTAAGTTATACAAGATTTTAGTGTTTACCAATATCCAGCAGACTATAATAAATTATAGTGATTATTTTTTATTATTACTAAATACTTTACCATGATTTAGGATTGCTGAATAATGGTTCATAAACTCACCGGTACAAAAAACGGGCACCTTAAAATTTTGATGTATTATAAAGTTTTATATATTGCGTTGTATTACACGGATATTGATCACTTTTTAAGCAATTTGTAGCTAACTTATTTTTTTATTTTTTCTCGTTCTACGGAAAACAAAATGTTGACATTTTGGTGAAAGTTTGAAACCCTGTGGAATATATTACAAAGCAAGGAATTTAAAACCCATTTTATTATCTAGATGCATCTTATATGGATAATATCGTTATTTTATCGTATTTTTTTCGTTAATACCAATAGCTTTAATTTTTTAAGATTTCGGAATTTAGATTATTTTGTATAAAATACTAACATTTTTTGGAATTTTTATATTAAAATCATGCCTTTGCTTTTCGTCCTAGTTAACAGACGTATGAAATAATGTTTATGATTCATGTAATGTCACTCATTGAAAAATCATATTATTATTGTCTGTTTGGCAGTTTCTATTACACCCCCTACACTATGCGGAAAACAGTCCGAAGCAAGTCAAGGTAGTATTTCCACGACTAATTTTGTCGTCTGGGCTTATCTCTGATTATCCCAGCTGATCTCCGCTTGTATTAATCTACTTTCATTTTTTTTTACGATTTTCGGTTGTGTCCTATATAATTGTCCGAGAGAAATTGACTTGGTTTTTTTCCCTACCCTTCAAATACGAAAGAGATTTGTAAAGCTTGCAGTTAGGTCAGGATATATTGCAAGATAAGCAAAATTAATTTTTTAAAAATTTCTCCACCTCGCAAGGAACAAGTATTTTTTATCTTTTAGTATTCACTTTGAGTTGCTTATTACGGTATCATTTCTCAAAAAAAACGCCGTAAAGAATAGTCAATATTTTTTCCTAAAAAAATAAAATTACGAAATTTTATATCATAGAGAAGATTGATACGCTAATGAAGTGCAGCAAATTTAAATTGCAGTGCCTACTGCTCTTACTGCTACAGTCGACCGAAAATCGATCGACGCAGATAAGTTTGTGGCCGTCATTCTCCGCCACCACGAAGTTTTCATCTCCGGCCTATCCAGAATCGCAAACAAACGTCAACATCCGCAACATGTTGCTCTTTTCTTCATCAATATTTACCTGTTTACAAAACGGGTAGTTGACTGACTATAATAAATGGGTTTGGTTGTGTTAATTGTCCACTTTTTCCGCGAGTTAGGCATGATAAAATTTTAATTAAATTTTGAAGCGGTTTCAAGCAAAACAAGTGACTTGTCATTATTTCATTTTGAGATAGATTTCAGATTTTGAGAAAATGTGCGAACAAATCGCTACATTTAGCAGCGAATATCTTGAGAACAAAATGTGCAAATCTCAAAAACAAAACAGTTTTGTGAAGTACGCGTTTGGGTCTAAAACAGATTATAAAATAATCAAAATCAGATATCCCAAATTTTTTCGTCAAAAAATTTTCTCGGTAACTTTTCAGATTGCAACTAAAATATACTTACCGATAACTAATTTTACGTAGAATCCACTGACAAAAACCGCAAAATCCACTGACAAAAAAAATGGAGAAAAAGAGGTTCTACATCGAAAATGTTAGGAGACGCTTCGCGTGGTGGTAGCAGAAGATGTTTCGATCCCTGAGCGCTGTGAGATATTTTTGGATGGTTGCCTGGAAGGTAAAATGAATAATGGGAGTATTATTCTGTTGGAGCCAAGGAACCATGACAGCGAAATAGGACGAGGGATCGCTGTTGGAAAAGCCCTGCTGCGAGCGAAGAAAACTGTACCGGTGAGAGTAATGAACACGAATTATTATTCTGTATCCTTGAAGAAGGGAACCCTTTTAGGGTACTGTTGTTCGGTCTCCTCAATCATTCGAAGCGTAGAAGCCTCTAAAGTTTCGACTTCAAAAATTCCGGACAAAATGGTGAAGGAGTTAGTAAGCGTTAAAGGATTATCTCCCGAAAATAGTAGAAAATTTAGAAACCTGACAATCAAGTATCAAGATGTGTTTGATAAAGGAGAAGCAGGACAGAGAGGTCGTACCAATTTAGTACAACATAAAATTGACACCGGAGATGCACGACCAATCAAACAAAATCCGAGAAGACTTCCGCTCGCCAAACGTGAAGAAGCTGATAAAATCCTTCGAGGAATGAAAGAAGAGGGTGTCATCGAACCATCTAACAGCCCGTGGACATCGCCGGTAGTACTAGCAAAGAAGAAAGACGGTACCACCAGATTCTGTGTTGATTATCGGCAGCTCAATAATGTTACCAAGAAGGATAGTTATCCCCTGCCGTGGATAGACGATACTCTAGACACGCTGGCGGGGTCAACGATATTCTCTACGTTAGATCTTAAGAGTGGATATTGGCAAGTCGACATGGTAGATAGGGCTTGAACGGTTTTCTCCATTTCCTCATCAACATCATCAGGTACCAAAACAAATGATGATGCAATGTTCAAAAACTCGAACCAATCGGTATCTTCAAAAGATATTGTCATAAATTCATTCGGTAGATTGATGAATAATTTGTTCACAATTTTAACTGATGGTACCAATCCTCTTGCGATACTAACACCAACAACAATATCAAAGTTCTTGGTGGAATAATACGTTTCCGCCAAATATTTGCGTTCTTTCTTGATTTCCATATTACTTCGTAAAACCATACTGTTTAGATACTCGAAATAATCTGGTTGTGATCATGTTCCTCACATGATGAATTTGAGGTTATGTCTAACGCTTCCATGTCGACATACGCACAAACAGATGTCTTTAACGATTACTAATCGATCGTATACGTTTATTTCCTTTATCATCACCTCCACTACCAAACTATTTTATTTGTTTAAACTTGTTTATATTCAATTGTAAAAATAGAATCTTACGTAACGACCAACCGCTATCTCTTTCTTGGAAAGCACCAGATTTCGTCACTAAGACCTATTTAAACTCGTTGAATACTTCGTCCAGATTTGTATTTTCGTAAACAACATCATATCGGGAATTAAACGATTTAATATCTTCTTTCGTTTCAGATATTAGAGACTAAACTCGATCAACATTTTGTCATGCATTTAGTAAAACAAATATTTTGTGCCGTTAATGGAAAAAGAACAAATCATATACTTTTAGATCTAGATATTCATGAAATTGTGGCCGGCCGTAGCTCCATCAGTCGTGTGTCGATCTGTGGTACGAGAGGCACTGGGTTCCATCGTCAGCCAGTACGGTCGCTTTATTCATTTAAAATAAAATTATTAATCTAAATAGCCGCCTATACACGCAAAGTATTTTTAAAATATTTGTTCCGCCGCGGTCTTTTCATCTCAATAATATCTGTGCCTTAGTGGACTACCGCGGAGAATTATCAGATATGTAGCAGTTCATTGCGAGTTCTAACCAGATGAAAGATCAGATATGTGAATACCAAAATATTTTATTAGCGCGTTTGTAAATACCAAAATATCTGAACTCTAAACGACCGGGTCAGCGGATGCGGAATGTCATATCAGCGCAGCGGGTCCGATCGCTTAAAAATCCCCTGCGTGTATGGGCGGCTAATGGCAAACCACCTTGAGTATATTTACCTTGTACAGCTCAAATAGTGCCGTTCGGATTCGGCGATGAATTGTAGATCCCGTGTACTTGTGAAACACTGATGACACACATCACAAGTACATGTAAGAGATAGCTGACGGCGACGCTCTGTAATGGAGTATAGCACTGTAAGAAGAAGAATTCAAGAAACGTTGATGATCTACATAAATTACTTATTAATATATGCAGTGTATAAAAAGTAAGAAAAATAAATAAATACAATGGAAGCCCTAAATTCTTTAGGTTTTGGATATTTATTTATTTAGGTTCCAGATAAAATTATGATTTTTGTATATTACGAATATTTGTATTTTAAGCGATGATTATATGAATTAATTAAAATAATAGGAATATTTGAATAAATACATATTTAAAACTTTCTTTGTAGCATAGAATATATAGTTAACCTTATACCATTTAATAACTATTTATAGGCAATATCCTTCAATTTTAGTTTACAATTTAAATGTAAGCTACGCCAAACCTACACCTTTAATAGTCTTCCAACACCAATTATCAATTCCATTTTACCATTACCTCTTCAAAGAAAAGATTAAGCGACAGAACATTCACGCAATTAGTACAGCTGCTTTATTTTATTCATATATTCACAACCCACCGTAAGATTAAATTAAATATAAGGCGTGACGTGAAACCATCATACGGGTGGTTAATTAATTCTCAATATGTCATTCTAGAGAGACTCATTTTAAAATATTCTGCTTTTTAATCGATGTACTGCATATTTCAATAATAATATTATAATATTCGTTATACATAAATAATATAGTGTGAATTTACACATACAGTTTCATACATTATATATAAGTATAAAATTCTATTTAAATTCTAACAGAAAATAGAGAAAATCTCAATCATAACTTGAAAAGTTATGTTGGTTATGTTGGTAACAAAATTAAAATAAATAACAGAATATATTTAGTGATAAACACACATAAACACATACCTTAACAACATTATATGACATTGTTTTGTTTTTCGATACCCATAATCTACACAGAAATTGAATAAAGAATTAAATATGCTTGAGTAAATCAAGTTAAAATAATCTTGTTTCAAAATAGAAAATTCTAGTACCATCTTATCCTAATCTGATTAGGTTTATACGGCATCTGCGCTATCGGAAAAAGAAATTTAATATCGATACGATTGCCTTTCCCAGTACACCATTTACATTTCGATCCTTTTATGATTTATATTTAAATTTCACCTTAGAAATAGTAGATTTCGATAATGTCTATACGTATATTGAAATTTTAACACTGCGGGCTATTATGAATATTTTGCTCTCTGGTAGCAGTAGAGAGGAAAAGCAGTTAAAAACAATTATACTAAGCTCCCGAACAATTTTTCAACTCATTTTTTATCTTTCTTGTTCAAAATTTGCATCGCGAACTACACTCACCGGTACGAAAAACGAACACCTTAAAATTTTCATGTATTTTAAATTTTATTAAATTCTGTTCTAGTGGGCCGATTTTGATGATTTTTTAAGCAATTTGTAACTAAATTATTTGACTTTTTAGTATCTTTTTGTAACTTCAAAAGTGAAAGTTCCTATCTGTCAATTATACAATAGAAAACAACATGTTGTTATTTTGGTGAAAGTTTGGAACACCCTGTGGAATATATTAAAAAAGTAAGGGACTTAAAAATCATTTTAACATCTAGGTATATAATTCCTCGATAGTTTTTTTATTCATCTCAATGGTTTTATTATTATCGCTTTTAAATAAGACACTAAAGATTTAGAGAAATTTTAGCATTGGTTTTGTGTCCTCATCAACACACTTATAAAATACTGGTTATTGTTTTTGTAATGCCACTGTCGTTGAAAAGTCATGTTAGTATTGTTTATTGACATTTACTCTAGTAGAGATGGTTTTAAAAGCTGTCGTATCGGCTTATCCTGCTTTAATTGATCATGGTAGAGTTTAAGTTTTAGACTTAAAATTATATCTGCTAGAGTTGGCCAGAGTAACTGCCCAACAGAAAATATTAATATGATTTTTCAAAGACAGTGGTATTACATAAACACTATCTTATAGGTCTGTTGACTAGAACCAAAAGCAAAGGCGTGGTTTTAATTTAAAAATACGAAAAAATGTGAGTGTCTTCTTCAAAAGTGAATACCCTAAAAAAAATGAAGCTATTGAGATGAGTGAGAAAACAGACTATCGAGAAAAGCTACATCTAGATGATAATAGTACTGTATGATCGAAAAAAAACGGCGTCCAGTTGGCTTGGAAATGACGATCGATGACGTTTCCCATATAATTTTACATATAAAATGACAGCGATCTTCATTTCATCCAGTTCCAGTTCAGCCATCGTTGACGCCATTTTTATTCGATCATACGGTATATTATCCAACGAGCATATAATGGTGGCTGTTATTCACGCCGATGAAGTTTATGTATACATAAAGCATCCAAGTGAATAACAACCATTATATGCGAGTATAGAATACTATACTTTATCCAAGACTATCAAAAAAATTTAGATAATATTAATATAAATCTTTATTTTTAAAAAACAACTTTTGAAACCCCCCATACATGAATGCAAAAAATATCATTGAAAATTTCAAATTTTTAAATCGAATTTTAGAATGCAAAAAGTGACATTTAAAACTTCAAATTTTTTAAATCGAATTTTAGAATAGAAAATGCGGGAATTTTAATATTGTTTCTTCGTAATAGTGTTTAATAATTTGTTTATATGTCGAGATATAACACGAGAGACTTATTAAAAAGGAAAACAATATTTTAAAAATCTTATGACAAGAAAAACAGCTTTTGGATGAATGCAAAAAGTGACATTAACAACTTCAAATAGCTCTTGTTTGGAGTTTGGATCGAGATATCCGTGGAAGCGGTGAATAATGAAACCATTATTCACTAGTAAATAATGAATATAATTATTATTTCATAAACTCATGTATAATAATCAAATTATAGACGAGTCGTGGATAAAATGATTTTTAAATTCCTTGCTTTGTTAACGTACATTTTTATACATTACACTTAATAGAAAATATTGAATAAATATGAATAATTTTGCTATAAAAGAGAGGAATATTGGCAATATTCAAAACCAACTATCAGTACTGAACATGGAATATATTTACATAAAAAAGACGTTTATTTATTTAGTATAAAAAAACACGCTAAAACTTCATTAATTTAAAATGTTTAAAAATTAATTATTGTCAAAAAAGCTATTTGCTTATATTTAAAATTGTTGGTGACGATGACGTGGTGAAAGATACAGTTGGTTTCTTGCTCCCTAATAATCTAAAAACTAAAAGTATAATTTGAATTCCAGACACGCGAAAATCAGAAGAAAAAAGAGAAAATGCACCAATGCAAATTTGGAAACAAAACACCAATAAAATTTTTCAAAAACTCATTAAAGTAAAACAAAATATTCGTTTTGATTGGTTTCTGAAAGGATATTATCATAGACTAATCAGGATATTATCATGTACTAGAGATATATTGGACACTGATATAAAACAAATAGGTCCGTCGTTTATAAAAAAAATATATTTATAAAATAAATTAATGGAGAGTTTTGGCATCAAAATGTCTTTAATAAAAAGTTTAGTATCGAACACGAAAATGATGATCTACTGTAAATATCAAATTGCACAAACTAAAACAAGAAACACAAATCACCGAACTTTCCGACAAATCAGGAATATATAAATTAATAATTATTTAAATAATAATTTAAAAATAACTTGACGAAACACCAACATTTTATCAACTAGACCAAAACTAGGCCACAGATGGTAGTCAACATAGAGGCTGTCATTTCATCTTCATATATATAAATTAGAAACCTGTACTATATTGTCTTTTACGCCGCGCGCCGTCTGGCGATGCCGAAGAAACTAAGTTTATAAAATTACTATTGAGTGTCTAGAGTCTGGATATTATAAAATAGATCCAAACCGTACCAAAACAAACTTGTAGAAAATATAATCTGGTTCTGTCACATTTTGACAAATATCATAATAATTATTGTCTCCTTCGAGAGATCCAACAGAAACGTTCTTAGAGAATTTTTTTATAAAAAGCTATAAAGTATATTTATTAAACTATTTTATTTAATTTATTACTTCATTAATCGTACTGCTATAACTCTCCAAGACCTTTACCATAATTACCCATCGCGTTTATATCAACAATTAAAGTGTCATCAAATATCAAGCACTTTAGTTCAAACGCTCTGTGTGAAACAATTTTTGTACACGGCATCAAATAGATTAATTAACTCTCCGGAAAGTAGTGTCGTGAGTTAATGTGTTTTCCCCTTAGGATGGCACCACTCCCAAGTAATAATGAAAATGTATGGAGCAATTCTACAGGTAGGGGGAAATAACAGGACCAAAATGAATATAAGATAAAAAATATATTTCTTAACTAAATTGTAACATGATTTATACTAAATTAGTAATAGCAAATTTTTAATGTTTAAAAATGAGCACTTTATTATAGCAATAAAAACCTATTTAAATACCTCGAAAAAAACTGAATTCTTATAAAAGCAAAAAAGTAGTATTATATTTGCGCAACTGCATTGATAGGAAATAATATATTATTGCCAAAGCCGAAAAACACAGACACAATTATAAGATTTTTAGAATTTTGGTTATTGTTCTTAATAAAGTGCAGTTGAATACAAATTACATAGTGTATATAAACAAAAATGAGAAAAATGAACATCATTAGTATTTCAAATATCGAAAATTAACCAGTTTAAGCTGGGCTTTGTTGAAAAAATTGGATATCACTTAGTGTATATAAAAAAGTAAAATGAACATCATTAATATTTCAAAAATCGAAAATTGATCAACTCAATATCTATTGGGCTTTGTTAATATAACTGGATATATCTACTCCTATTTAAATTATATTTATATTATTGCCAGAGAGTATTTTTTATTCATATGTTTAAAAATAAAGTAAACCGAAATTGTGTAATAGAATTGGTAATTTTTTTTCGGTAATATTATTATTAAAAACATTATTTATATATAACTTGGATAAATATACACTCACCTACAAGAAAAGCCTACAAAAAAAATAAGATGTTTTTAGTCACCCCTTCTCGGGGTGACTAAAAAACAACTTATTTGACATTTATAACTTTCGAAACAAATTGAATAAAAATGTTAAATATATAAATTTTTCAGCAACTTATATATTTTTTTAAAAATTTCTGCTATCATCCTCTAGCTTCTAGCCACCCTATCTCAGTTAATTTTGATTTGAGCAGAAAAAATATACAGATTATTTCTATGTAAAATTTGACGCTCCACAACTTTTAATTGAACATTTTCTAGTTGCTTTTTTTCTTGTTCTTACCGTTTCTCCAAAATTTTGAAGAAAATAACTTTATATATTTATATCTCCCCTTCTCGGGGGTGAATTTATAGTTATTTTTTATACAAGACGATAAAATGGTATTTTATTTTATAGTCGCGTCGTGTATAAAACAATATTTTTTTCCATAGCGAGTTACGTTTTAAAGAATATTCAGAAATTATTATTTCAAGGAATTTATTACGAGTAGAAGAAATATTGTGCTGGGTTGGCGTTGGTTTCTATGTAATTTGACAAATAAATACAGCTGTCTCTTTGGTTGTCAATTTTGAATCAATATTTTTTAATTCTCTTTCGATTGCTGATTGAATTGGAGCCAGAAATGGCTCAAAACGAAATAAGTAAATTACCAACAGATATTCAGGCTGAGGCGACAAACGTCATATTCAAACTACTTCCATTTAAATCCCGAATAACTTATGAAAAGGAATACAAAAATTTTCAAAAATGAAAGCAATTAAAAAACGTGCGAGTAGAAATAAAGTTTTGAACCTATCTTCGCTGTTAAAGTTTCATTTAATCTACCCTTGCGGTTAAAGTACTATTTTATCTACTATTTTTGATAGATATAAGGCAATTTTAACAGTTGCTATGGAAAAAAGTCTTTCACAGTTCGTTTTTAGATCATTCAACGTAATTTATATCAAAAATTCAAGTTTTTACCACAACATCGTGTTAAAAGGCTTATTTTCTTTGACTATTTACTCAATAAAATTATGTTATTTATAATCAAATTAGCAATTAACAATAAAGAAGTTTTCTACACATATTAATTAAGTAGGTACTTAGTGTTACGATATCTATAAAAATTAACTTCAATTAATCTAATACAATTAATGTCTATCAATAAGACTTATCTGACTTTTAATTTAATTATTTTCACATAATTTATCGGGGCTACGAAAGACAACTGATCAAAATTAAGAGGATATAACTAATTTTTACTAAATTGAGTAAAATTATTTTATCTCTACTAAACGATTCAATCATCATTTAACAGATAGCGCCTGCCTTTTTGAGATCTATATAAAGTAATTTATTTTTTGGTTATCAACGAACAAAATCGTCTGTTCTGCTATTAAAGAAAAAAAAGGTTCTCACCGGAAAACAGGAGATAAAGGCTCCAACATTGTAAACACAGGAAAAGCAACTTGATAAAATTGAAATATTCCCTTTTTGTTCTTATCTCTATCCAACAATGACTTTAACTTTTCAACTAAACAGTCACGCTATATTTCGAGAGGTATGTTTAGGGTGGAGATGTCTCTGTAGAAATGTCCCGAATATCTGGGTTATATTATTTATTAAACCACTTCCAAAAAATAAATGTTTTATTTTTTAAATAAAAGCACTTTATGGTTAATATTTATTTCAGTCTTTACCAAAATGTTGTTTGATTTGGAGTATATTATACAGTTTGTTCCCCCCCCCCAAATTGCATTCCGGAAACTTCGGCAGCATATTCTGCAGATAAAAATAAGTAAAAAATTCATATATAATATAAAAAAGTTTCGAAGATACGAGGTGTAGAAGATACATTTTTATCTCGATTTTTTCCAAATAATTTCTGAAGTAACGTTAATATTCGAATGAAAATTGGTATCTAGGAGTTTTTTGACATGATAAATTTTATTTATAAATATTCGATTTTGATGTCAATATGACTTCTACTTGTAGAGGGCGCCACCTACATATTTTTGAACTGGTTTGAAGAGTAATAACTTTTTGTCCGTACCTGTATAACTACCGCCAATACTCGCTGACGAGTATTTGGCACGCATCAGAAGATGGTCACGCAAGGCGTTTTCTTTCATGAGCTTTTCTGTGACTGAAAAGCCCGATACGTGATGTTATCTGTCTACCGCACTCCAGACATTCAAAAATCTCATCGCTTTGTTGCCTCTTTACTTTTTGGTTGTCGCTCCTAACTGACTTTACAATTTTTCTCCATTCCGTTCAATTGTGAGCTGCCTCTTCCCACTCATTCTGCTTGTTAATTCCCTTTAAGTTTTCGTGGAAAATATACTTGAACCTTTTGAGTTGTCCACCCGGCCTCCTCTTACCGTCTACAAGCTCACCGTAAAGCAGAGATTTTTGTATGCTTTTGTACCTGTATAAAACTACTGAGTAAAAAAATATACATGTACGACGCTTTTTATGTGAAAAAGTATCTTAGTAAAAATCGTTACGAGTAATGGTTTGGTTAGGTAGTAATAGCTACAGTCATAATTATTAATTAAACATGATGACTAAATAATAAGTATTATTAGACGGAGATCATAAATTTGAAATGTTTTTGTGCCAATACGCAATGTACCAATATATTGCATGATATTATTACAAACATTAAAATAAGCTCGAAAATATATTCAAACTTTAGTATATATAACAAAATCAGTCCACAAGACATGAATTTGGATTTTGACGTCACTCATTTGACGAACAGGGCCACAATTTGATTTTCAATAGCAAATAATGAACAAGCCATTTTACTTACCCCATATCCGGCAGAACGAGAATTTTGTTTCAGTAAAAGATTGGACTTTCCCACAAAACCGTCACTTAGCCTTTCTATTGAAATTTATTACAGGATACAATTCTGGTGAAAATTCTATTAAAGCAAATGGAAATAATTCAGTCCGATTTCCACTTCAAGTTTTTTTACAGGATGTTCAGAGTAAAGTTTAAAATTTTAAACATGTAATATAAAAATGGTATTTATTAAAATAGACCATTACTTATACTAAGGGCTAGCAAAGGTTAGTCTTGGGTCGAGATTGCCGTGTGTAAGAAGAGTGCAATGCGTTTATAATATACTGAACAAAAAGAGAAAAGTAAAAACGTTGCCAAACGTATGAAATAAACCGAGAAACTGTGCACAGTGCTAAGAGACGTGGAAGGTGATATAGCAAATTTGTCGCAGTCGACCGGTTGACCCAATCAGTACCTCTGTCAGTACTTAAGGTTCTAGGGAAAAGTGTAAATCATGCGTTCAACTTCACGATTTAATTACGTCTCGTGATACTTTATTGGTTTATTTATTACCGAGTCGTTGTAATTTTCCCTATAGTTCGAAAATTTTAAAGTGCAAGTTAGAAACATTTGCATTTTAATAAAAATAAGTGAAATTGAGTTGGTGTTCGACAGTGGTCGCGCTATTTGAACTCTGAATTCAATAATCGATATCTCGAAATCTATTAGAAATAATTGATTGTGGTTTTTTAAAAACTTTCTTCTTTTTATCTTTATAAATAAAAAAGTTACACGATTACTGAAAATTGCTATGCACTAAAAGTAAATGAAAGGGTTGTTTAAAATTTTAGAATGGGGAAAAACAATCTTATCGAATTTTTCTTATGTAAACATATTGTAAATGATCCGATCTTCAAAATAAAAGAGCTTCTATATCTAAAGTGGTTCTTAAGTTATGGCGTATTATGTGTTAAAAAGTAAAGTTTTTAAATTATCGGGATTACTGACGTTTTCTTGTTCTAAAAAATGGATACACTAACGATATCCTTATAATTTAATATCAGATGCTTAGGAACATATCTAATGATTTTATCTAGTTACCTTTTCGAAAAAAGTTTTAAAAATAAGCGGTTTGCGATCGTGATTTTACTTCACTTGATAATACTTCACTCCGACTTAATAAGATCCCACGCGATTTACTTCCACACATGTAAACACCGACCCAAAAGTATCAGTTGCCAGCACGGTATATTTATATACCCGGATGAGGACTATATAGACAGAAACACAGTTCTGGATCTCTACTATCAAAAATCAACAGAAGAATTAAGTTCACAGGTAGTAGTATTTATGGAAGAAACTCAGTCATATTCAAATCTGAAATGCAACTCTATCTAAAAAAGAAAATATTCTACCAATGTGTACTACCACTATTGACCTATGCATGTGAAACCTGGACACTTAACGCACTACCAAATCTAATTTTTAGCAAAAAAAATCTAAAAATAATAAGATAATTAACTCTAACAATATTAGTCCCGGTGCAGCATTTATATCTGTCTTTTTTTTTCAAATATTTATTCCTTTTTTCAAGACCTGTATTCCAGGCGGTCCCTATTCGAAACATATTACCTAAGAGACATTCAGCTTAAAACGTAAAAAAGAACTGCACAGCTCCTTGTTACACTTTCAAATAAGACATTTTTGCCAGTGTCGCGGAACGAATAGTGGTGTGGCATGTTTGTGTTCCAGTTCGTTTGATTCTCGCCCTTGGGAGATTTCATTTATCCCTTTACTGCAATATCTCGTAGAGTTCAGAGCCTGTTGCTGCTTTTAAATAAAATGGAAAGGGTTTTATCGATAGCGCAGTGCGAAACGTATACTTCCAAAATATATATAAAGGATTTATTTTTATGGTTCATAGAAAAATATTCATAGTGGTCCGAATTTTATTTAGGAAACTTCGACAGCATATTGTGCAGATAAAAATAAGTAAAATAGTTTTTATAAGTGTATGTCCTAAAATGCTTCGTTTCCCAGATGCAGAGTGTAGAAGTTTCATTTATTTGTAATGGTTCTCAAAATATTTGAAATTAAAATAGTCAATTCATAATTGACAAAAAATATATATGTTGACTGGATAATCTGAAATAATAAATTTAAAATCTTTTTGTGTCAAGGATTCAACAGAAACTGTTTTATTCTATTTTTTTTTCTAGAAAAAATCATGATTAGCTTAAAAAATTAAAAATCTTTTAATATAATTATATCATTTCGGTCAAATAACTAACTAGTCGACATGTTTATTTTTTGTCGATAATGACATGTATTGACTATGTTCATTCCTAGTATCTTGAAAACGGTTGCTCGTAGCAATTTTTACCAAGAGACATTTTTTACTTAGAAAATTACGGATATGGAACGGCAGTGTGCATTGTCCTATTCATTTGCTTGATATAATATTTTACGTAAACGGATGGGAAACGGAAGGTAGCTGATACAAAAGGTATAGTGAGAATCAACCTTAAATAAGTAAAATATTTTCAGGGCTGGTAGATCTCGATAAAAGGAACCTATTTTCTTTGTACCGTTTTACAATTAAAAAGTCAGTTTTCAAAAGACCAAAATAACCCATTTATTTTGCATTGAAAGTTTTTAAAAAAACATTTTTTGTTTAAAATCTGATAGTCACTGGATTTTCCGAGGTTTTTAAAATTAAATCTTCTATCTATATTGCAATATTATCAAGGTAAGATTTTTTACTAAATATTAGAATGTCCGATTTTTTTCGAAAAGTACAAAAAAATCTGCATTAAAATTGTGTATCAGATAGGCAATATGTTTAAATAACGCATAATATATTATTTGGTGGCAAAATATATACTAATGCTTATTTTCATGTATTTCGGTATTTTTCTTGTCCATAAAATAATTTATGAATAAATGCTACTGATAAAATATGTTTTTGTTTATACTACATATCTTGTACAATGCAGAATGTTCAGGAGGAGATTCCGTTCCCCTTTCTTAAGTTATAACGAGTTATAACTCATCATACAGTCTCAGGGTTTTGACAAAAGCCAGTATCTCAGACGGCTACATAGCTTATAATATATAAACTAATAGAGCAGTATGCCAAAAGGCACGTTAACGCTTAAACGTTAAGTATAGTAACTGAAGCTCAAAAACTTTTTTTGTCCGGTTTCTCAAGCGACTACTGCTTATATTAAAGTTAATTTAAAAAGGCCTAATTTTTTAAGCAAACGCTATGGAACAGTATCAGAGATAATTTTGCCTCGAAGCGAATATGCATAGTCGTTATTATAGGTTATGTATGAAAGAGAGCAATAAAAACGAAGAGATGGTGCCATAAAAAAAACGTGTTGATTTGACTCTGAAATGATACACTGTCAAGCCTCGAAAATAGTGTTCTAAAACTCCGTTAACACGCAAAACATAAATAGAATACTATCGGCAAGTTTATATATTAATAAAACTTTAATATCGAGAATTTACGAGTAAGCGATAATCTACCGAAAGGTGCTAAATATTGACAAACCATAATATATATAATAATAGGTTATTGAGAGCGAAAAGTACTAAAATGTGTATAACTGAAACTTTTAACATCTGGCGCAAGTTGATATGGTAAGATAAAACTGTTTACAACAGGTAAAAAAGTTTTTTAAAACAAATATAAAACTTTTGTTTAACATTATATTACAGGAATATATATCTGTATTTTGCTATTTGATTATCTCTGTATCTCTTATCGTTTACGAGAGAACAACCCTGTAATGCCATTGCTATATGGGACACTATGTATAATATTTTTAGCCGACCATACCAACAGGTATGGTAGGCTATTAAGATCGGCAAAAAAAAGTTTTTTTTAATTTCACTCAAAATGAGTTATTTGGGTCATAAATTCAAATTCAAATTTAAATTCAAATTTCTTTATTAGACCCCATTAAGTTTTACAGAATAATATTAGTATTAATAAATGTGTGTCTAAAGGGATCGCACCGCGATTAAAAAACCGATACAATGGCACAAAGTGCCAGAGTGGTGCGACCCCAAATACAAAATAGAAATAAATTAAATTACAAAAATAAACAGAATTAAAAAAATTAAAATTATATAAAAAAGTGAAAATATAATTTTATCAGGGATGAGCGGAGATAAGCAGAGAGGCATAATGAAACAGTGTAAAAACCGGAACAGCAACCAATGACGGGCATATCAGAAGAACAAGATCTCACAAATCAGTCGAAGAAATTATAATATTTACGAATTTAGTAAATGATTTTTAATTTGTTTTTATAATCTGTAAAGGATTGAAATTTAAAGTTATTAGAAATATTATTCCACAAATGTGGCGCTATGAAACTGAAAGATTTTTGGAAGTTAGCTGTTCGGTGTTGAGGAATTTTAAAATAATGCACTTGTCTAGTCGAATGATCATGGTCAACGTAGTGAAACAATGAGAACAAATAGGGAGGCTGCTCTGTAGTTAAAATTCGATAAATGAATGTCATTAAATGAAATTGTCGTCTGTTAGTCATGGATAAAATCGATAAATTTTTAAGATGTGGCGTTATATGATCTCTAAAAGGAATGTTAAAAGAAAACCGTAGACACGAATTTTGAAGTATTTGGATTTTTCTAGAGAATCTAGCGTTTATGGATGTACCATAAACAACATCGCCATAATCAAATAAAGATAAAATAAGTGTGTCACATAATTGATACTTAGTCTTTGATGGTATATATTTCTTAAAAGACAAAAAATTCTTCAACCGTATATAAGCAGCCTTTAATTTAGTAATTATATGTGCCTGAAATGAAAGCTTCGAATCAAAATAAACTCCAAGATTTTTAGTCTCTATAACAATAAGTATCGCAACATTATCTATTTGAATATTCATGTTACCAGCCGTATTTGTAATTTTGTTTATATCACTACCAAATACTATAACACAAGATTTACCGGCATTTAATTTCAAATTATGATCTAGAGTATATTTATTAATTTTATTAAGATCGTCGTTAAAATTTAACTGAAATTGTGCCAAATTATTAGTATCTATTCTGCAATAAATTTGAGAATCATCCGCATATTGCTACAATTTAGAAAACTGTAATTCCTTATCCATATCAGCTACATATAACGAAAATAAAAGTGGCCCCAGAATAGATCCTTGAGGAACCCCAGAAATCATAGGAATATAACTAGATTTTTGTTTTAAACTTCCCCGTTTCATGACAACACAATGTGATTTATCTTTCAAAAGGTTTTTTATCAATTCTAAAGAGCCGTCTGAAAATCCAAAATACTGTAATTTTGCTAGGAGCAATGAATAAAAAATAAATGACCTAAATACAAAATATTTTCATGGTGTCTGTCCGTCTGTCTGGAACACGATAACTCAAAAACCGCTAAACCGATTTTAACCAAATTTGGCACAAAAATACTGTGGCACCCGAGAATCTGGCCATTAGTTTTTGGTGGGGGTGGGGGTTGGTAAGAGGGTATGGGAGGGGGTTAAGAATTTTAAAAAAGCGTAACTCCAAAATTACAGTACCTAGCGAAACGCGGTTTTCAATTTAAGATTAGGAATAATATTTGCAACAAAATTTGTATTAAAATCAAAATCAGTCGCAGTTTTTGAGATAAAAAAAAATTGGAAAAATTCCTTTACTTTGAAACAAAAAGAACTGCCTACCAACTTTTATTAACATATTTTAGTATAGGCGGCTATACGGGCCTCCCGGCGCCAATTTTTTTTATGTAGAATATTTAGGAGGGGCGTTAATCACTGCGATCTTACAGATCTATTGTGTTCCCATTTTTTGAGTTATAACTCGGGTTATAACAAATCACACTCTCAGGGCTTTGACAAAAGCCAGTAGAGTCTAAAATAAAATCAGCTTGTTGATGGTTTTTTGTTCGTAAAAAAATAACCTAACGATAAAGAAATGCTTAAACTGTAAAGGAGTATATGAAAGGGTAGATACAATAAAGTAAGACAGCTTTAAATAACGTTGCCATATATGTACTGTTTAAATGGAGCTGTCTGATTTTTGCAGAAAGTGATTAGACTATTTTTTAAAAGCAAATTCAATGAGAACTTCATTTTCGTAAAAAGTCTAAGAGCAATTCCACACATGTCTAAAATTCAATTCAACGTGAAGTTTGCCATTTCTAAACTCAACCTATCCACAACAATAAATAAATTCGTTCTTCCCGTTAGTCTAATAAGAGCTCCAAATCTATAATTAAATCATATTTACGAACTACAAAACAATGGATTTGTGCGGCGAAATAGAATCCCAATCACAGACTCGTAATCATAGCTTTCCTTCAAATTCAATGTCTGGCGTAACCCTTTATGAGGATAAATGCATAATTTGTTTTAGCCTATTACATGGGCTCATATGAATCGTTTTGTTGGATAAGTTTAATTATTACCATTTCAATTTCAGATTATAATGTACCCAATGAAATTTATTACCTTTAATATACTTTTTAATATAGAATACCCTCAAATCGTTCGGACTATCCTAGAAAAAAGAAAAAATCTGTCAGTATGATATTCTTATAGCATATAACTTTTTCTTTGATGTTTATGCACATAATTACCTTCACCAATAAGAATTAAACAACAAATATAGTTTTTCTATTCTATTTTTAAGTACTAAGCTTTACTCGTTTTAGAAATTAAAACGTTCTAGTTTATTTTTAGACTGTGTTGGTCGTCCAATACTTCTTTCTCCTGGAGGCTAATATAGTAGCATTTTTCGTGGAATTCTATCATCTATCATTCTTTCTACGTGTTCCTTCCATTTGTTTAATATACTTTTTCTTCTAACGGTTGTATTTTTAGTTATTTTTTATTTACACTTCTTATTGTGTCATTTATTATTCGATCTACTCTACTTGTGCATTTTATTTTTCGTAAGAATATCATTTCGGCTGTCCTGAGTCTTTGTACTTTAACTTTTGTTGTAGTCCACGCTTCACTTCCATATATAGTGCTATCGGTACCGATAATGTATAGTCTTCCTTGCGTCTCTAGCCGTCCTTTGTTTTTAAACGTTTATGCGATTGTTCCACATACTGACTGAAATTTATTTATTTTTTTATGTGGTCATTATAATAATAATAATAATATTATTAAAAATTTATCTTTATCATAAATTTTTAAAATCCCGAAATATGAAGAAATCATCCAATAATTATAATCAACACATTAACAGTCTGAACATTTACAGTAATTGCTAATCTAAAACTAAACCATTAGCCAAACTTTTGCACGACAAAAGTTTAACGGTCGAACTGAATTCGGTTTGTCTTTCAAATACAACTCGTTAAATTAATGGCAATTCAAAGTTTTTTCGGTCCCCAACTCAAACGCTTTTTGAAAACGGCCAAGAATTTTTGATTAACCTAATTTGTTTTGGGAGTAAAACTAAGTTTTTCGAACTAGAGTTGGACGACTGCAATTTTCCAGTAAATTAGTTCTTTGTATTATTTTAAACTCGACGTACTATTTATGCTTAAAACTTTTTGTAAATATTATTATTTAATAAGAAATTTTCAACTTAAAGTAACTATTGATTTAGTAATATTTTTGAAGCTCGTAACTTAGTAAACTTTAAGTTATTGTTGTGGAATACAAAACATATTTCCACACAAAAGAATAATTGTGTGTGCACTATCTTCTTACTTCCGTCTAAATTTTTCCGTGTGTCTGTCTGTCCGTCTGTCCATCTGTCCGTATGAGAACTCCATTCGGGAACCTCTATCCACGTGCCGAGTTTGGTTCAAATCGTCCCATAATTAAGAAAAATCCTAAGGATTTCGTCCAGCATCGGTTCGAAACGTTGAGGGCGTCATCCTGTAATCCGTCCCGAATAAGTGAATAAAGAGAATATTTTTGTCCGTGATTTTTAAATCCCAAAATAGGAAGAAATTATCCAATAATTATAATCAACACATTAACAGTCTGAACATTTACAGTAATTGCTAATCTAAAACTAAACCATTAGCCAAAACTTTTGCAGGAGAAAGTTTAAAGATCGAAATGAATTCGGTTTGTCTTTCAAATACAACTCGTTAAATTAATGGCAATTCAAAGTTTTTTCGGTCTCCAACTCAAACGCTTTTTGAAAACGGCCAAGAATTTTCAGTTAATCTAATTTGTTTTGGGAGTAAAACTATGTACTTTTTCGAACTGAAGTTCGACGACTGCAACTTTCCAGTAAATTAGTTCTTTGTATTATTTCCAACAACTCCAGCTCGAGGTACTGTTTATGCTTAAAGTTTTGTAAATTTTATTATTTAGTCAGAAATTTTCAACTTAAAGTATTGATTTAATAATATTTCTAAATCTTCTAAAACTTAAAAATCTTTAAAAGTTATTATTGCGGAATACACAACACATTTCGCCAAAAAAATATACTTCTTATTTGAAGAGGGTTGCAATTATTAAAATAGTGATGTCGACAATCAAATGTAGATAAAGAAACAATCAAAATTAAATGTAATATCATCACATATACGCATGTATACCGGGTGGGTCTCAAAAGCGGCTCAACCCTATAACTTTTTTTATTTTTTTAGATAAAAAACTAGATTTGGTATGTTACAATATGGCATAAATTAGAATTGATTAACCTATTCAATTCTTTTCTGCCACTTCCTGTTTCACCGGAACTGATTACAACTTTTCATTTTTAAATGGCATCCTCGGTATTTTTTTTACTTTATTCGATAGAAAATGACACTCTGAAGAGAATGAATTTTTTTTTGAAATTGTAACATGCGGTTCAAAACTACAATTTGACTCGATATACCAAGTTAATAAAATAATTAAATTATGAAAAAAAAATCTTATTCCAAATATGCTAACGACCTACATTGGCGGATTCTCTTAAAATAAAAGCACTTTTGGTTAGTTTGTAAGCGGTCTTCATTTCATAGCCATCGCTGACGCTGTTTTTTTTTTCTCGATTTCTCGATCGATCGGTTTAGGTTAGGTAAAAAAAAAACGTGCGTAGAACATTTTTTAAACTAACCATGCAGTTTTCTTTAATACAATTACCCTTCTTATTATTAATATTAAATTATTATTTTTGAGTTATGAACTTGTACGTAGGTACGTAGTTCACTGTTTTTACCCCTTTACATGACTTCTTGGAGGTTAGTTCCAAAAAAGTTAATCCAAATTATAACATGGAATTATCAGCACCAAAAGAAAAGAATTGTTGTAGACCTGTGTAATTAATAAGTACAATTTACTGTAACTAAATATTTACCATTTCAAAATAAAGTTCATAAATGACAATTTATGATAAAGCACAAATTTAAAAATTACACCGTGTTTTATCTAAAATTTCAAATATTTGCACTTATTTAAGACTTTGTATATTGTAAAATAGTATGGTACCATGAGAAGATAAAAACTATTATAGAATAAATAGAAAGGAGCTTACAGGTAGTTGAATATCGTATAGAAAGCAATTTAAGATAATAATCCCTTTGCGAATATATAAACAAATTTTACCTCTTGAGATCCTCGGAAAATGGATATAATTAAAGGATCTTATTATTCTATAACCGGAAGAGTTATAGTAGCGGTAAATTTCTCCGCGATTTTCCTTATTGTAAGCTTGAATTTCATTTGGTTGTGGGATTTCATTATGATTTATGCTAACGGAGATTTGGCGTAACTAGGCTCCTTCTTAGTCTTCGATAGGGCATTGATATAAGACATTTATGTAGATTGTAGATACCAAGATACTTAGAGGTTTTATTTAATTAATAATTAATGAATATACAGGTTGAAATAAGTGCAAATATTTTTAGGGGTAGTATATTTCGACACTAGAAATACGTCTATGAGGGTTTTTCGCGAATTTTTTTTTTAAATTTGTAATTTTTTTATTTTTGGTTTTGGGATTTTTTTTTAAACCAAACCAAACTTTTTAACACATAACAGGCCATAACTCAAGAACCACTATAGATATTGAAACTTTTTTTTATTTTCAAGATCGGATATTTTACAATATGTTTATATAAGAAAAATTCGATAAGGTTGTTTGTTCCAAAAATTGTAAACAATTCATCCATTTACTTTTAGAGCATAGCAATTTTCAGCAATCGTGCAATTTTTTTTATTGATAAAGATATTCACATACTGTCTACAAAGAAAATACAGCAGAAATATTAACAAAGTTCTTGAAAAAACTACAATCTATTATTTCTAATAGATTTCGAGATATCGATTTTTGAGTTCTAATAGCGCGACCACTATCGAACACCCACTCAATTCCACTAATTTTTACCAAAAATGCAAGTGTTTCTAGTTTGCACTTAAAAAAATTCAAGCTATAGGGAAAATTACAACGACTCGTTAATAAATAAACAAATTAAGTATCACGAGACGTAATTAAATCATGAAGTTAAACGCATGACGTACACCTTTCCCTAGAACTTTAAGTACTGACAGAGGTATTGATTGGGTTGACCGGCCAACTGCGACAAATCTGCTATATCCCCTTCCACGTCTCATAGTGATGTGCACAGTTTCTCGGTTTATTTGATATGTTTGGCAACGTGTTTACTGTCCTCTCTTTGTTCAGTACATTATAAACGCATTGTGCTCTTCTTACATACGGAAATCTCGACCCAAGACTAACCTTTGCCAGCCCTTAGTATATCAGTTGTTTACGATATTCTCCGTTGGTGGCAGCACCGGCGTTGAATGCACCAAGCCTATACAAAATTTCTACATTATTTATTTATAGGAGCTACGCCGTACTATTGCCGGACCCTGTATGATAATAAAAAATGTTTGCTAAGTACACGAGTCATCAGAGTCCGTCTTTAGAGCAGTCGAAACAAACTCTGAAAAATTTGGGTTACCCCGTGTCTCGCCCCGTGTATCTTTGAAAGTATCATTTTACTCACTTTCGAAACACGACATTGTAGTTTTAAACAGTTTTTCTACAACTTCTGGTTTATGAGATCTCTCTACTGTGCATTCTTATACAGGGTGACAATTTGAAAACGAACAGAATTTAATATTGCCTCTACCGATGATAGTATGGAAATTTAGCAAAACACGTCAATTTACATATCAAGGGAGACAATTTTTGAGGCATTTGTTTCAGTTACTGGTAGGTACAAACATTTATAAATGAGGTTCTATGAGGCGGTGAATGCAATCCGTTTTAAACTTAGATATTAAATACATTTCCTTCATTTGTGAGGTTAAGTATCACAATTTTGACAAAATAATAGTGCAGTTTATGTAGAATTTTATAAGGAACACAAAAATAGTAAAAGAAATAAGGATTGCCATTTAAAATTTTAGGGATAGGTGCCCTGGGGGTCAAAGGGTTGAAAGTAACACGACAACAAGTGCCTTAAAAATTTTCCCCCTTGATATGTAAATTGACGTATTTCTCGCCAAATTTTCATGCTATCATCGGTAGGGGTAATATTAAATACTGTTCGTTTTCAAATTGTCACCCTGTATAGAAGACCGTGTACAAAATGATATACGCCAATTTTAATTTTCGTAAGTCTAATATTTTCGTGTTTACAAATAATAAATATTTAACTTATTGAAATGTGAAATTATAATAGGTAATTTTTGTAAGTACTTATATTCCAATTTTTTTTTATGATTTCGTACAAAAAATCGTACTGTAAACCAATCTTAATCAGATACTACCTAAAAATAAACACACAATAACATCACAAGAATTTGGAAGTATTTCTTTTTGCCTCACTTTATATCAACATTGTCTAAAAAAAAGAAAAATATATAACGGTTTCTTGTCACGAAAAGAACATATATTCGATATACTTTATTTCCGCCTTTTTTTTCTAGTAGCAAATTTAATATTTATATATAATTGACATGAGGCAATCCGGAAATATTTAGTGATAATATGTACGATGTACTATGAAATATATAATATTTTCCTTTATTTAAAAAAATACATACTAAAAAAACCCTTCAATAAAATTTGATAAATTTTCTTGTTGGAAAATTATAAAATATCAAAAACCAATGTTTTAATAAAAATATATATCTGACATATAATCACGAACGGAAAACTCAATGTTTAAATTAAATACGTTAATAAAATAAAGAACAGAAAAATACCAAATAAAAAATTGAAAAAATATATGTTAACACAACAAGACTCGCAACCAATAAGATGCAGCTAGACAAACATAAGTTTTTTTTGTTGACTCCAACTTATATTAACGTATAAGAGTATTGATGACTAATTTAATTACAGGAAGCATTGTAAAAACAAACAAAGCATACAAGAACACTCTAAACTTTGGTGATGAGAGAGAACAACTATCCATTAATTTAGTTTAACTATTAATCTTTTTAGAAAATAAACCTAAAACAATATTTCGAGTTAGAGTTTGGTTCGGAGATAATCTAGTATGTGCTTAAGCAAATGTGTTAAAACTTTAACATGGCTAAACATAATGCTGTTAAAGTTACTTATTACATTAAAGATTAAAATAATCTAAACAATCTTTGTTACCAGAAACGTACGAAAGGCATATCAATTTTGGAAAAAAAATCCGGTTACTTTAAATCCAATACTTTTGTTCTTAAAATAAAAAAAAATAATTCAATTAGACTTCAAATAAAAATTTACAATATACAGGGTGTTTAAAAAAATGTGCCGTCTCTCGTGGGGAGATTTCTCATATAAAAATAAGATTTTGCTTTCATATCAACATAGGTCCGATTCTGCTTTGTTTCGTAGCTACAGGGTATTAAAGTCTTTTAGCACTTTTAGTGATGCGAATGAAATTTTGAGGATAAAAGTTACTATAAGTGCTACATATTTCAATGTAAAAAAGTGTTGATAGATTGTTCCGTTGCGTTTTTGCATCCGAGTGTATTTATTATGACTCACCATTTTTACTCCATATAGAGAAATAATCTTTTAAAATATCGATCTTTTCCATATGCCCTTTAAAAAACTGGATTATCGGATCAATCAACCACTATCTGTCGTGACCAAAGTGCTGACTTTGCTTCTCTTTCTGTTCAAGCAGCGGCTAGATCGGGATCCTCGTCTAAGCTATGAATGAGAACGGCTTTGACGCGAAGTGTTCGAGGGTGCTTTGCGTTTTTGAATACGCGATGGGGTTTAGGATACGTCCGTTGGAAGACGTGCTCTTGACGTGGTCGCGTCGATACTTCCGGTTTCGGTAAAAGTAGATAAGATAATAAAAAAAGAGGACGGAAACTTTATTTTGTAACGTAGCATATTTATTTATACTCCGTCTTATGTCTACTACAGTACTCACTATACAGGGTTTAAATAAAGTCCATAAACTAATTTCGATTATATAAATAGCTACTAACTGTCACTAGAAACTTGACATGACTATATATCAGCCCTCTTTGTTGCTATTTTATTGGAAAATTGCTCTTTATTCAAAATCTGAGCTAGATAGGTATACGAAACTCTAATATAGCTTGAAAGAGAATTTGAATCTGCTTCGATATATTTTAAAAAATATAGGGTGTTGTATTTCATACGAAGTTTTTATGTAAAATAAATATTTAAAATAGACCAGAAATTTTTGATAACCCTATATACATTAAACGAAGCAATCATTTTGTTCAGTAAAGTTTATTTCTCTGGGTTAGAAGTCGGGGATGGGATAAGAATTATTTTTGAAAAGCAATGTACATACATGTATATTATTTCGTATATTTTTCATTTTATTGATTTTATGGAAAGCACTGTTCATTAAAATGTTGTATCCCATGTTATAGGGCTTGTTTCTCTCTACAATTTCCTGTTTCACAATGTACCGCTTGGGTCCGGGAAGGGATCATAGTTTCATAGTTGTCGATTTTCGAAAGAAGTCAGTACTTGTATATTATTTCCTATATTTTTCATTTTATTAATTGTATGGAAAGCACTGTTCATTAAAATGTTATATCCTATGTTATAGGGCTTGTTTCTCTCTACAATTTCCTGTTTCACAATGTACCGCTTGAGTCCGGGAAAGGATCATAGTTTCATAGTTGTCGATTTTCGAAAGAAATCAGTACATGTATATTATTTCCTATATTTTTCATTTTATTAATTTTATGGAAAGCACTGTTCATTAAAATGTTGTATCCTATGTTATAGGGCTTGTTTCTCTCTAAAATTCTGTCTTACAATGTACCGTTTGTGTCCAGGAAGGGTTCATAGTTTCATAGATGTTGATTTTTGAAAGAAATCAGTACATGTATATTATTTCCTATATTTTTCATGTTATTAATTTTATGAAAAGCACTGTTCATTAAAATCTTGTATCCTATATTATAGGGCTTGTTTCTCTCTACAATTTCCTGTTTCACAATGTACCGCTTGGGTTCGGGAAGGGATCATAGTTTCATAGTTGTCGATTTTCGAAGGAAATCAGTACATGTATACATAATTTCCTATATTTTTGATTTTATTAATTTTATGGAAAGCACTCTTCATTAAAATGTCGTATCCTATGTTATAGGGCTTGGTTTCTCTCTAAAATTTCCTGTGTTACAATGTACCGTTTGTGTCCGGGAAGGGATCATAGTTTCATAGTTGTCGATTTTCGAAAGAAATCGGTACATAAATAAATAGTCGTTTATTAAATAAATAGTCGTTTACTTCCGACAGGTCCACTTGTAGGAAAATCGAAACAATAGGTAAACAAATAAGACTAAAAAAATAATACATAATTACAATAGGTATTAAAAATACTACACTAAAAAACAAAAATAAAAAAATAAAATATAAAACTTAATTAACTAGACTAAACTGAATGGCCAGCAATATCACAGAATGTTTTGAGAATAGTGATGAAATAGTCATGAAATACATTTACTGCAGTGGAAATTCGATTAAGACTCTGATACGTTTAAAAAAATTGTAATGTACAAAATCGGCATCTTCGTGAAAAATTACATTAAATAATCTTTTTACTATCTTAAAATCGAAAAGAGGGAAATTTTAAATTGGGTGAGACACTTAAAATGATTCTGGAACAATTCATTTTTAAATCCACTGTATATCGAAAACGGTATAATAGTAATATTATGGCAACATAGGTATTAGATAAAATTTAAAAAAATGAAAACCCGGAAAAAAACAGTGGTTCTCAAAATATGAGCAAAAAATAAATTTTTTTAATTTTCAAAATAAAATAATTCGGTTATTATGGACTTATTTAAAAAGCGGCATAGAAAAAAAAATCAAAAGTTTCTTGTATTGTCTTTTCAGCCCTAAAAATATTTGCAGTTATTTAAAACTCACCCTAAATTTAAGAACATGCCGGGATTGTTGCCCACCTTCATTAGAAGATGGTACTATAAGAAGAAAAAGACTGTGAGTATTCTATACAATTATATCCTTAAAAAAAATGTTGATAGTATCGGAAAATAGACAGTACCAACTGTAGAAATACTAGCGTATTTATCTTATATAATTCTAATATCAATATCAAGCAAACTCCACCATTCTTCCACTCCAACTCCCGAACATGTATGGTTCTATAATTCAATTTCAAGTGCAAATTTAATTATAGAACCGTATATGTTGGGGAGTCGGAGTGCAGGAATGGTGGAGTTTTAATTACCTGGTTAATTGCTTAATCGTTTAATTGCGTGGACTAGGCTATCAAATCCCTTAATAAATAAAATAACAGCTAAAAAATAGCGAAATATAATTACTTAAATATTTAACTATACGTAATGGACATGCTAATATTTTAATCTGCTGACTATAACCGCTTTACAGCAAAGCATCGGGTTTATGTTGAACAACATCTGATATTTTATTAATTGTGTTAATCACATTCAAATGAGATTTTAATGAACAAAAATAAATATTAGGTACAGTTTAAAAGTATATTTAAATAGCTAATAGTTAATTGATTTTTAATTAGAAAATTGGAATTAATGGGCCTTCCAGTATTGATACTATTGTCTTAACCAATATTGATACTTACTGTCAAAATTATAAAAAAGAAACATGTTAGGTATATAAAAAGGTGTAATTAGCAAAATCATTAGTAGTTAATTACCTTAATCTTATGCGTTAGACCTTAAGAGATTCACGAAAATCGTGAGATTGTATTCGAAGAAAGTCGAGCAAAGTAATTTAGAAAAATAATGAATCATGCCCTGGTAGCCGGTCCAATAATTAATCAAGATCGATTCAAGGAGAACACAAACTGGGTCGGAATGAGAAACTTATGGCCAACTATTGAAAGTTAAAGGGTGTCGTATATATCGACCGAAGAAGTTTAGTTATTTTGTTGTACATTTCTTTTGTTTTAGTTAGAACACATTTTGTATAAATAGACACAGGCTGACGTAAATAGTTTTTTTTGGAATGTAAGTGTTAATTTATACTTGAATTGAGTTGCCTCACAGTATAGGCGTATTTTGAACCCCTACATGGCATTTGTACTATAGATAAAAATACATTAAAATATAGTTGGCTTCAACGATGATTTACTTTGCAGCTTCTTTTCACCATACCTAATAAACAATCGTCACAACCACTACTCATAGTATGTACCTATGTATTTTTAAACATCATTATGAGATTTGAGATACATAGGTGCCCATAATATGAGTAGCAGTAATATCCGTTTCATCATAACGGATTTTGTTATGATGAAAATAAGTAGCAAAATATATTATCGATTGCAGCAACTATACCTAGTTTACATTCAGTATGTCCAATTAATATAGAACATTATACCTATGCATACTTTTAAAAATTTGCTACCATTATATTTTGATAGTTGAGTTTTTGAAATTATCTGTTAGCTACTTAAACAAAACAGACCCATAATAATTCAAATCTTTATCATTCAAGACTTCCAAGAATTATGAAGTATTCTCACGTTAAAATTTTTTAAAATTATTGCATGCCTTAAGTATTTGCAAAGTTAACAAAAATATTTCTTTGCATACCTTGCAATTAATATATTTGGTTCAATTTATCAGTTCTGCATCATATATCCCAAACTCAGATTGTGTGTGACACAACGAAGAGTCAAAGTGCAACGTGAACGACAAGAAAAATGGCAAGTAAAAAAAATTGTAGTCCTAATTATTAATTACGCAGTCCTTCACTTGAGTTAAAAAATCTATATTGTCTTCCCTTAGATTTTAAATATAAATGATTAAAACTCATAGAAGTTTACCACAATTTAAACTTAAGATAATTATTTAATTATTATATCCATAATTATATTAAAATATAATACTTACGAAGTTAATAAATATTAACTATTTCTACTTAATCATTTAATAATTCTGATAAAAACACGCTTGATTTTTTATTTTAGAAATCATACGGGCTACAATCATTAATATGACTATATTAACAATACTTAAATAAAAATTTATTGAAGGAATGCTACTGTTTTATAATAAATTATAAAACCAAGTATGTAATAATAACTCGGAACTCGGAATATTATTATTAAAAACTGCTCATCGCGTTATCGATGTCGGCGTCTTGCTTTTCTTGCTAAAGTTCTGCTTATTGCTGATACTCTCGTTGGGCCTGTCAGATGGGGCTGTAAAAGGTCTATCAACTCCAACATAACTGGCTTCGTCAGACGATATAATTTTTGAAATTGAGTATCCGAATATTCTTCCAGCGGATTAAGAAAGTGATGAAACTCTCTATCTCTACGATCTGCAACTATTTCCGCTTCTTCAAAGGCATCAATAACATTCCTTTCAATTAAATAATCCAATCCGGCCATTTCAAAAACTTGTCTTTCGATAAAAAAAATAGTACAATCCACTGCCATAATCGAATTCACAAATTATTTGCAAACTAAACTAGTGAAAGGTTAAGTAAAAGGAAAACAAACAGAGTTTTTACAAAGTACAAACAACAAAAAGAACTTCAAAATTAGAAACAATGCGCAGAATCAAGTAAAATCGCGTGCGAAATATGACCTTCGACTGGTGGATACCCACTCGAGTAAACGTATACGAACTAAATCGTGTACGAACCGTTCGAAAGTGAATCTAAAATACGGTACGTCAATTTTCATGCGAATTTCGTCGTATTTCGCATACGAACGGCATTCGAATGAATTTGAAAATCCGTCCCTTGGTCCTAACGTACGAAGAAGAAGAAGAAGAAGAAGAAGAAGAAGAAGAAACATATAGATATTGTTCTACTATCACTAGTTCAGTAGGTCAAAAGCGACTCTAATAATTTAAAAATTTAACCCTAGATGACTGTCTTGTAATTATTAAGGCTTAAACGTTCATATTTTGGAGCCTATGCTATTAATTTTATACGTTAAGTTTCAAATACTTGATAAGGGTTCGGTCAGGTTATCCCTGACCAAACCCTTATTCGCCTGCTTCTCCATTTCCTTTAGAAAATGGATCATTGTTTCTAAAGGAAAACTTTGCATAGTTAAAGGTATTTATGTAACTTTCTATTTTTGATGAATTTATATGTGATATAGTGTACTAATTTATATAAATTAACATCACTACTATAAAATAACAACCAATTGTCAAATACTAAATTCGATTACGAAAAGTAAGTAAAAATAATGCCTAAACTAATCCTAATTAATATTACTTAGATTAACTCCTATTTCCGTTTGTTCAAACTTGTTAAAGTCTCATTTTCGTTATGTTATTTACACAACTTCCAAGTTTGTCTTAGTAATCTATGGTATTTAATAGAATCTCACAGATTAACTTCCTGCCTATTCACACTTCGCTTATTCTATTTATTTTGAGACGACGTATATTTTGCCTCGATGGCTTAAAATTTAAATCGTTCTATTATAAGTTATAATCAAATAAAATGTTAATAGATTTAACATTTAAATTAATTATATTTTAGCTAATTACAATAAATTATTTAACCCATTTTCATTCTATATGTTTTCAAAATGTAAATTCCTATTATGTATAGTTTTCAATTTATTAGTTACATGTTTTCATTACAGTTGCTCAACTACCTTAGCTCACCAACAAATATATCAAACTATAATATCCTGTAAAATAATGTAAACCTAATTTCTAGAAAGCTGTTAAATTGATACTATTATTTTAAAATAGCTTTTAAACTATATTTTAGTATGATCGGAACTAATTTTTAATTTAAAGCCTTTTGTGTTCATCCGTATAACATTTTCGTTCATTTTGAATTAATTTAATACTTGCTAATTAACATTCTATCTATCCCGACAAATACATCGTTTGTTGATTTTAAGTAGCGTACATTTAAATACCATAGAATATTGATTTACTCTCTCAATATTATTCAGCAATAGAATAAATTGTTTCATGAATTTTACGTTTTTTACTTATTTCTGCATATCTTATACCAATATGTAGGTATATAATGGGAGATAAAAAAGATGATTGCAGTTGACGTTATTATTATTATTAATTATTCTAAAAGTGTTAGGAAGTGTAATTTGTAAAAATTCTAAAAATAAAAAAGTAAATATTTTGATATCTTCATATCAGAAGGTCTAACTTGTATTATAATTTATTATTCCAGTTAAAAAAACTATTTAGATGAGTTCAACTACGGTGGTAGCGAGCAGAGTTTTACCAGAAAGCACCGGTTTTGCTAGTGAGGCATAACTGGGGCTAGTTCGGCTGTAACGAAATTTTTTAAAGGTACATAATTATAATTTTAGATGTTCATAAAACATTTAATCACTAGTTGATTAAAGAAGTTTACCATTAATATTGCATATTATATTTTATCCTCTCATAGTATATGCCTATTTAAATTTTTGATTATTTAACGAGCACTTTGTTTACTAACTTGTTCCGTCGAACTGCTTAAATTCATTTTTGCTTATGATGCAATCGGTGTGAGAAACTATGAAGCTATAAAATTTTGTTTTGGGAGAGTTGAATATCCGGGAAAGTTGAGTTAGGTTAGGCACCCAACAACAACGTAATTACGCTCCCCTTTACGCGAGTTATGTATTTTATTGTAATAACTTGTTTTTAAAAATTTATTTTATTCAAGAAAATTACAATTTAATAATTTGACAATATAAAGTAACTGCGTACTGTACGAAAGTTAATCATAAAGTGAATAGGTATATCTAATATTCAATAACATGAAATGTAATGTCAGCAAATTAATTGTTTGCAATATATAATAGTAAAATAATAACTAGGTCAGTTCATGAACTATGATTGGGACGGACTGCGTCACGTATCTCCTCCCTCCTCAAGTTCAGAAAATAAGGGCTGCAATGGCTGGTCGTTTTCTCGTATCTCTTCTAAGGGGTTGTCCATAGGGGCATTCTTGTATTGGTGGTTGTTTTGGGATGAAACGGGTTTCTTCCATTTTTTCCATCCAATATATAGAAGGACTCCGCATACAAGGGCGGCACTGGTGAAAATTGAAGCTGTCGCAAGGTTCAATGAAGATCCGGGATTGTCCAGAGGCTGTAGCTAGAGTGTTGACAGTATTTTCTGTGCTTTCTTCATCTCGTCTAAGTTTATTTCTTCGAGGGTTAGTTTGGAGATGTTGTTACTATCTTGGGAATAGGAGAATTTTGGCAGTTCTAAAACATATTGAAATTCTGTTTTTGTTTCGATTTCAAAAGTTAAGTTTCCTATCTCAACAGGGCATGAAGATATGCTGACGATGCTTGGTTCAGAGAATTTGTATAGTCCTCGTTGACATTTGTCTCGGGCAATTGTCTCGTTTACAGGAATTACCAAAATTTCGTTACCATATAGGCGTTGAATGGTACTTTTTGTATACTTAACGTTGATCATTGGACACATATTATTTGATGTTTTTAAAAGCTCGAAGAGGCAGTGTTCGTCTTTTGATAAGGCGGTTTGTTTACAGATGAAAAGGTCTTCTAGTTGTGGACATTCTTCTTCTGTGGTCCAGTAATCTTCTTTTGTGAGTAGGATGTAAGGGTTAGATAGAAGGATAGTTTTGTTTACAATAGGTATTGGGAATATTTTGTGAAGGATGTAGTGGGTGGGTAATATAATTGGTGTGTGTATTGAAAAAAGTATTGAATTGTTTTTAATAATGACTTGAACAGATAGATAATTATAAAAATTTATTAATTCTTTGAATTCGGGTATTCGGTTTGGACCGTATATTGTTTTTATATTTTCTATTAATGTTAAGAGTTGGTTTGGATTAAGTATAGAGTTGTGCGTTTTATTTACATGGGCAAATGAGATTGCATAATTATTGTAGCGGGTTTCGTCGTCTGAGTCTAGAGTGCCAAAGAGCCATTTGTCGACCTTACCTACTACGTTAAGTAGTCCTCTTTTTTGTCGATTAAACTTGTGAAAAATTTTGGTATTTCTCAAAATTGTTTGAAGATATTCAGAGGTTTAATTAAATTTGTAAAACGTAAGAATCGAAAAACTTTCGTTTTGTTTTTTATTTAAAATATCTTTGTCCAATTGAATTAAAATATTTTTTATATTAAATAAGGTATTTTCGATTTCTGTAAGGTTTATATGAAAATTGGATGTGTGTTTCGTGGCAGATATATAGGTTTTTCCTATGGCCATTGGGAGTATGGGATTGCTAATGCTTTTTACTTCATAGCGATTATCTTTAAGTTCATAGCGATGGGTAGAAGGAGCAGGAAGGGGATGATCTGCCTCATTTACGATAGATTAATTTCTTCTTAACTGTGGTCTTCCTGCCTTAGATTCTGTACCTCAACAAACAGTTAAAACTGACGATTTTCTGGACTTCGGCAACGTCTTTTTGTGGGACTGCTTGCAAAACCAGGAATCTCTGAGACACCTACACGATTGACTGCGCCAGTTATGTATTTTATTGTAAATAACTTGTTTTTAAAAATTTATTTTATTCAAGAAAATTACAATTTAATAATTTGACAATATAAAGCAACTGCGTACTGTACGAAAGTTAATCATAAAGTGAATAGGTATATCTAATATTCAATAACATGAAATGTAATGTCAGCAAATTAGTTGTTTGCAATATATAATAGTAAAATAATAACTAGGTCGGTTCATGAACTATGATGGGGACGGACTGCGTCACGTATCTCGCGTTAACATTTTTTCGGCAATTTTATCAACATTAGAAGTTGTCACAACACAACACGAGGGACACCTAGTTGGAATTCTTTTTCACTTATTTTTTGCTACCTGAAACAGTACCTGTACAAATCTCGTACCTGAGTGTTTCAATAACTGCACTAGCAAAAAACCAAAATACTTAAATAATATGAAAAAAGCACGATTTCAATATTATTTTAATGTGATCAACATGACGCCAGCGTGAACTATATAATGATAATTTCTGATTTTTTTCCGTTGAAGCGCTGCGGTCGAAATTTGTTGAAATCAACTGAAATGCACCAATGATTGTCAATAATTACACGCCTGGTGCGTCTCAAAAAGTGGCTCACCCCTATAACTTTTTTATTTTTGATATAAAAAAAACGAGATGTGGTATGTTAGTATATGACATAAATTAACATTGATTGATGTATTCAATTTAAATATCCAAGTCGATCTACGAAATTATAAAAGTAACATAAAAATCGTATAACAAATAAAAGGTGTGAAATGAGAAAAAAGTATATTTTCAGTATGTTAAAAATTATGTTTTCCAATAACTTACAAATGTTTATTGGATCGCTCTAAATGTTTTTACAGATTTAACGGCATTAAATAACGTCAATCATCGGAACTAGATAAATTTGACGTAAAACTAACAGCGGGATTTTCAGAAACAGCCACAAAATCATTTTAAACGAAACGAATCGAATATTCGCAACGTGGAAGTCGAACAAATTTGATTGAAGTCGCAGTTCAAACAAACCATTCGGGATGGGATTGTAATGGTCAGTTATTCCGAAATCATTTCAGAAAGTGGAAGGAAATAAATCTAACTAAATATCTGGCTGCCAAAGATCGAAACTTTATAGGACAAAGTGAACTGTCAACTGCCATATAACTAGGTTTTGTTTATTATTTGTGATTATTTTTATTGTTAACGAAATATTGTTAATTTTTAAACAGTATTTTCGAAAAATAATAATAAAAACAGAACTCGAAAAAATCTTGTATACAGGGTTTTACACGTAGTGGTTAATTATTTTTTTCGGATCTAATTTTAATGTTTATTAAGTTGATAATGCAGTAAATAAGGACACACAAAGACCCGAGTCTCGGCGAGATTCGTCGACCTTAACTTTTTAGGCGGATTGTGTACCTTTTAGGCAGTAGTTTAAGGGGGAAATTATAATACGGTGCTCGGCCGAAAAAAATGACTCCAAATGGTCCAAAAATCTATTGTTCGCCAATATCTGCCAATAATATAACCTGTGGTTAAAATGGAGGCCAAATGAACGCCAAATGGAAGATTAGGTCGATAGATACATAAAAGTTTCTGACACTTTTTTCGTAAAGTCCCAGAAAAACGGTTAAAACGGCCCTAATAGGTGAAAGAACGCATTTTCGGCCAATATTGGCCAATTTTGCCAAAAAATGTCTGCCCAGTTTTTTTATTATTATAAAATATAACAAAATTCCAAAATGTGATAGCTGTTAATTCTACTCGTATAGTTTTCCGCATTTCATTTCAGACTTAATTCAATTTTTATTTTTACTTCCTTCCGTTGTCATATTTAGACCTTAGCCCCGCCGTACTTTTTAATTTAAATAAATAATTTTTAGAGTATTTTCTTATTATCCCCGCCATACTTTTAATTTAAATAAATAATTATTAGAATATTTCCTTGTTAGTTCCGCAGTACTTTTAATTCAATTAGACTGTTCCTAAAACATTTTCTTATTGGCATACCCGTATTAATTTTTTTTAATATTTTGGTTAAAAACAAAAGTATTTTAAATTCCTTTCGCTACCACTCTTAGTATTTTATTTGTTTTATTTTTTTTAAGAATAAATTATTATTTTTTTTAACTTGGGAGTGCCGTCCTCCCCTAACAGTCCGTAGCTTTTATTAATATTTTTTTCTGTGTAGATTTGCTCCAACGCAACCCGGTGACGAGACTCTACGCATCGGAGCCAATTTAAGCGCTGGGTGTCGCAACTAACCACCTACACATCGCCGTGCCTTCCGCCGGAAGAAGAAAGACATTCTTTTGCATTCAAAATAAAGATTTGAATTTGTAAATATTTTTTCTGAAAACACGACCCGCTCTTTATTTTATAACTGTAGATTATCGTTTAATTTATTTTCCCCACCTCTGAGCTAAAAGAACTGTACCACTGCCATACTTCTCCACTGTTTAAAAGCTACCCGAGCAGGCAATAGTGGACCTCTAACCACTTAAAATAACTAGAGGTGGCGCCCGAGATCTTATAGGAAGCACTAAAAGAAACTTAAGCGTCAGTAACGCAGCTCATGAAGTAGCTACTTTGTACTCTCTGGAATAGCGTTCGAGTAGTCTGGCTACCGATAGACGTTGTGTTCACTACTGCGTATTGAAAGAAGATCCTATATTTTTATTTTAATTAGCCCGTTAAATTCTAGTATTGAATATAAATCGAACAACTCTCCATAGCGCGGCGAGAATACGTCCAGCCTATAAAGCGAGAAGTTCTGAGTTGAATACCGGCTCGGGGTAAACTTTTTTTTATTTTATTTTCATTTATATTCTGATAGTAAAGTATTATATAATTGTTATTTTTTAAATCACCAAAATTATTTAATACTTTGCTTTTAAAATATAAACAAAAATAAAATTAAAAAAAAATACCCCGAGCCGGTATTCAACTCTGAACTTCTCGCTTTATAGGCTGAACATTTTCGCGCAACGCTATGGAGACTTGTTCGATTTATATTCAATAATAGTATTTAAAGGACTAAAAAAAAAGAACTTCTTTCAATGCGCAGTAGTGACCGCAACGTCTCTCGGCAACCAGACGGCCTGTTCGCTGCGCTGTTCCAGAGAGCATAGTAAAAGATATATCAAAAGCCAGCTTTCTTAAAATACTTGTTTTCCAGACGTTGCTAGCTCTCGTACTATCTTCGGTGCGTTAAGACTTGGTGAAAAATTCAGGGATCTTCGAGGCGAAATATCTCGAAAACTACTAATTCTACTTAAAAAAAAAGGATTTGTGTTTTAGTTGGTTGTGTTTCTACAGACTACTTTCTACAAGCTAGAGACATTAATATGAGTTTATTTTACATGAGATCTCACAACTTTTTCTACTGAAAGAATTACGTTGCGACACTTGGCATATTTTATATTTTATGTATTTGATCGGTCTAATATATGTCTATAATGTATAGTAGTAATTTTCTACCCAATATGAACTACTTCGACACCATTATATGGCTAATAGAGTTTGTTTGCTCGCTTCAAGAAAATCTGTTAAAAAACTATTTGAAAATATAAGATTTGTACGCATTGTCTAAAACTTATTTAATGTGTTTTTCATTCAAATTAAAAGTCTAAAAATTAAATTTAAGCAGACTCAGCAGGGTTGACAACATTACCATTAATTCTCATTCTCATATCGTACACATACATATTCAGTAATTTTAAAAGCCCTTTCTACGCCGTATTTTCTAAAAGTATAAAATACATTTTATGTAGTCCCGCATTATATATTCGCAAGGTATGTCTCCTATGCCGCCCCGTAAAATTTTGTTTGCAGAAACAAAGAATAAATTACTATGCTAGACAGAAAACTTGCTTTTTATCGGGTTTAACACTTTTAAACTTATCTGTGCAAGAATAAATCTTCATGATACTGTAGTGCCAACAAGGTGTAAATAAACAAGAGAATAAATCATTCATTTTGCCACTAGAGCGAAAGAGAGAGGCTATGTCGGACTTTATTGTGAGCTTATGGAAATAATTTACCGATGCAGTTAAGCGTTTGATATTTTTTCAATATTTAAAATAAAGCACCCTTCAAAAATTTTTACTTAGGCCTTTAATAAACTTTTCTAAAAACACTTAAATTTAAAGATTTAAGCCTTTTTTAATGACTTAATTCTTTTTCTATTTCAGAATAAACATTTAATACTTGAAATTACTTAATTCAGTGTTAAGTCGGCTTTCCAAAAATGACTTAAAATCAAATTACTTCTTAATTCACTAAAATGATTAAATCAAAAAAAAAACTTAAGTTTTCTGTGAATTTGCAACTCTGTATAAACGCACCCTATTGTCCAATAAATCACGTTCTTTTTTATTCTAGACGATATATCTATCTATTTTAAAAATTAAATTGTTTAGATAGTCTTACTCTTTTAGTCGACGTGTTGAAAACATCGCTTTTTGGCTTTACTTGTGGAAAAAACCTAATATTAATCAATATTGTTGTATTACAATGAATCTCAATTTATGAATAAACACAAATTAAATCAATGCTCCTTATATTCTATTGGTTTACTTATAAGAACCGTACTAATACCCTATATAACTATCGAACCAAGTCTGACAGTGCTTCGGGCCCTGTTGCCCTTAGCTTATTTACAAATGCCCGCCCTTACTCCAAATCTCCGTAAACTGCCCTTAGCTGATTTACAAGTATCGAGGTCTGGTTTTGACACATTCCACCCTACCGCCACTCAACCGTAACAGCCCTAAGGATATTCTCGAAAACGTACTTCAAGTAATATTTGTATCTCTTTGTGCGCTTTAATCGGTATGATAATAATATATTGGAAATTAAAATTATAAATTTAATCAAAATATGAACTTTTTCTACTAATTAAAAAATTAGTAGAGAAGTAGTATTATAAAATTTTACCACTAATTTTGACCTTTTGAATGCTTGATCTGAAACTATAGGAACAAATATACTAAGGGCTGGCAAAGGTTAGTCTTGGGTCGAGATTTCCGTATGAAAGAAGAGTACAATGCGTTTCTAATGTACTGAACAAAGAGAAAACAGTAAACACGTAGCCAAGCGTATGAAATAATCCGAGAAATTGTGCACATTACTAAGAGACGCGAAAGGGGATAAGCAGATTTCTCGCAGTCAACTGATCGACCCAATCAGTACCTCTGTCAGTGTTTAAAGTTCTAGGGAAAGGTGTGCATCATGCGTTCAGCTTTACGATTTAATTACGTCTTGTGATACTTTATTTATTTAATACCGAGTCGTTGTAATTTTCCCTATAGCTTGTAAATTTTTAAGTGCAAGTTAGAAACACTTGCATTTCCTTGATACAAAAAAAAATAATTATTATTATTACAAATAAATAATTATTAAAAAAGGTTTCTTTACATGCTCTAAAAAATAAATCAAAACCAACATCATTTTAAGCCATTGAACTAAAAGAAATAACCATAATGCCAATCGTATTTTGTTTTTACAAATTATCTCCGTAAATTTGTCATCTTTTTAAATTTGAATTAGCGTCTAGAACAGAAACTTCTGAATGAATAACTGTGTAATTCATCCTTTATATTACTTCCCATCGCTATGATCTGGTACTTATAAAGCGACATTACAAATGGATATCCACAGCGACAGAGCTCGCGGCCTGAGCTTTTGTCTAGTAGCGTAAAAATAGTGCAGTTATTTATAAAAGATGGAAATTTTATTATTTGAGTCCGAAAAGCCAAAAACAAAACAAATAATGAATGGGGTTATTTCGAATAATATTTCCTGCTCTGTTATTTATACTTTTATTAACAGTGGCGTCCCAACTGACCATCTTTATTTGTATACTAGCGTGTACCCGCGACTTGGTACGCGTCGAATTAATCATTTGTAATGGTGATGATAAAGCAAAGCAAGAATTTCCATTAACATACAAACTGGATAAAATTTTCTCACATTTATGTCAGCATGAGAAAAAACAATATGGCAATATTATTATATAACTTGGTAATATTTGAGGGGTAGTTTCATTTGGTTGAAATTTGACTTTGGAAAAATCCGTTTGCCAAAAACAAGCTTTTTACGTCAAGCAGTTTAAGCAGAATCGTGGTTAATCAATTACCCAATTTTTTGGAATACCCTGTATGATTTTTTAAAAACTTTCAAAATATGTAAAAAAAAAGAATATGCGTGTCCAAGCGTTTTCCCGAAGGACTAACCGTTTTTTAAATAACAAATATTGTAATATTTGAGGGGCGTTTTCACCCTCTTGGAATTTGAAATTCGAGGAACCCCTCCTTGGTGTAGACAATCGACGTCTACACCCAGTCAATCCGCTTGCCAAAAATTAGTTCACGCAGTTTAAGCAAAATCGTGATTACTCATATTTTTAATTTTAATTGACCATTAATAATGGTCATGTTTTATGAAACACCCTGTATAAATTTTTAAAAAATCTTAAAATATGTAAAACAACAAAATAAAATATACGTGTTTAAGAGTTTTTCCGAAAACCTAATCGGTTTTTAAATAAAAAATATTCTAATATTTGAGGGGTGGTTTCACCCCCTTAGAGTTCAAGTGTCGAAAAATCCCTTCTTATCGAACCTCTACACCCTAAAGACAATCCGTTTTCCAAATATCAGCTTTTTACGTCAAGCGCTGTAACCCGGATCATGATTAATCAATGACCGGATTTTTCAAAACACCCTGTATACATTTTTAAAAAATCTTAAAATATATAAAAAAACAAAATAAAATATACGTTTGTAAGCGTTTTTTTTACTTGACCGTTTCTTAAATAAAAAAATATTGTAATATTTGCGGGGCGGTTTCACCCCCTTAGAACTGGAATTTCGAGGAATCCCATTTTAACGAACCTCTACACCTACACCCTAGGATCAACGTGTATGCCAAAATTGAGCTTCTTATGTCGAGTGGTTTGAGCAGGATCGTAATTAATCAGTGAGTCACTTAAGGATTTTATGTAGTATATTAGTATAGATTATTACAATTTGTGATACATTTTATAAATATAATTTTTCAAATTTACACGTATTTCCGAGGAATTCATGCATCGGTTTTCGTGATCAAGATAGAGTGATCAAGAGTGAATTTTAGAAACGACATCGAATTTCTTTAGATCATTATTTAATTTCACTTGTAAATTGTTATAATCGTTATCAGAATACACCATACCTAAATCGTCAACATACACATATTATTATAATCTACCAAAAAAAAACCGCAACCAAGTTACCACCTTGTGGTAGGCCATATGGAGCTATGCTACTATTGCTTTCTATGCATCCAATGTTTTTTTTAGGGCTGTTATTTAAACAACATTTCATTAATTTTCTAATACAGGGTGAGCCTTAAATAAGTGCAAATATTTTCAGGGCTGGTAGATCTCGATAAAAGAAACATATTTTCTCTTCACCATTTTTCAAGTAGGTCCAAAATAACAGAGTTATTTAAGTTTGAAAATTAAAAGAAAATGATTGTTTTGGAAAAATTTTGAAAGCCACCGGATTTTTTCTGTATTTGCATCCCTTTTAGTGCCGTAACCATAGAGTAATGCTGTAACTATGGTAATATCAGAGATTAAGAAATTATACCGTCGGAAAATTTGCGGTGACCAGGCAGTTCTAAAAAGTTTTCGAAAAATATACAGGGAATTTTAAAAGAAAATATACGATTTTTAAAATTTGTTTTGCAAAAAAACCTCATAGGTGTATTCCTGGGGTGGAAATATAGCACCCTTAAAAATATTTGCACACTTATTTAAGACTATTTTAGATTAAGACACACTCTGTATATAAATAACATACAGTCTGTACAATAGACTATATGTTGCATTGTTATTAAATTAACGTTAAGAAAAGTTAATAACTTTTCTTCTGTTCCTGTATTACAACTACTGAGTAAAAAATATACATTTCCGTAATTTTCTAAGTAAAAAATGTTCCTTGGTAAAAATTGCTAGGAGCAATCGTTTTCAAGATATTAGGATTAGGAATGGATACATGCCATTATCGACAAAAAATAAACAATGTCGACTAAATACACTCATCGGCAAAAGTCTTGCACCCCCTAGACAAATGTATTTCTTTGCATAGCATATTGTTATGGCTATGTGTACAAATACCTTAATATGTGTCTACAAAAAATAGGTCATAAAAGCAATGGAGGAAAACCTTATCGATGGAATGTGTATGGTTTTGCTATTTGCGGTCAAATTTTGTTTCTCAGTTCGAATTCAATCTTGTAGTAAGTGTTGTGAAAGGCGACAAAAATGCCAGGGCACGAAATTTCTGCCTTCGATAGGGCCCGAATTATCGCTTTGTATGAAGAAGGTCTCAGCAGGCATCAAATTGCCGATGGTTTAAATTTAGTGTGAAGTACTGTAAGCCGAATTATACAACGGTATATGGACACCGGAAATGTAAGATCTCGTCCTAGGTTGGGCCGTCCAAGGGTAACGACTGAACGACAGGATCGCTACTTAACTCCATTTGCCAGAAGAAATCGGTCAGTTCCAATTCGAGAGCTGCGATCTCAGTTTCAACGAACTTACCACCGAGTGATATCAAGTCGAACCATTTCTAGGCGATTTTCTAATGCTGGATTGCGGCGCCCACTGCGAGTCCCTCTATTAACTTTACATCATAGGCAAAGGAGGCTACAGTGGGCTAGAGAACACCAGAACTGGTTATTACTTCAGTGGAGAAACGCAATTTTCACTGACGAAACCAAGATAGGTTTGATCAGTGATGACTATCGTCAGCAAGTATGGAGGGAGGCAGGGAGGCAGCATCGCTTGAATACAGCCCTTGCTGTTGCTCCTTATCACGGAGGAACTGAGATGTTCTGAGGTGGCATCATGTACAATAGGCGAACAGAGCTCATTCATATTCCTGAGGTGATGAACGCCCATTTGTATGTGGGAACTGTAATCAGACCAATAATTTATCCACTGCGAGAAGAAATCGGCAATAATTTTATTCTCATGGATGATAACGCTCATCCTCACAGAACTAGGATGGTCCAGGAAGCATTAAATGAAGGAGAAATAACTAGTCTGGACTGGCCTCCACTCTCCTCTGACATGAATCCTATTGAACATGTCTGGGACTACATCACCAGAGCTGTATTTCGCAAAAATAACACACCAATAATCGCCAGGAGTTGATCATTGCCGCTCAAGAGGAATGGCAACTTACCTCAAGAACCCATAAACAACCTTATAATGGGGATGCCCCGACGACTTGATGCACTCATAACAAATCGAGGAGGCAATATTTTATATTAGTAACCTTAATTTTGTCAGAATTTATTATTTATTTTCTCTTTTTTGTCAAACATTTTTCTTCATGGAATTTGCATTTTTTTGTATTTTGACAAAATATGTTATTAAACTTGGTGAAAGTTTTCCCTTTTTTGTGTTATTTTTTAACATAACTTTAGCATCTATTGATTTCCACGAAAAATAAGTTTGAAATGTAATTTTTTATTAAAATAGTAAGGGGGTGCAAGACTTTTGCCGATGAGTTTAGTTATTTGAATGAAATAATAAATTTGGGAGCTTTTTAATTTTTTAAGATAATCATGAATTTTTCTAAAAAAAAACAGCTTTTGTTGTATCTTTGGCACAAAAACATTTCAAATTTATTATATCAGACTAATAACTTATCCAATCAACATGCATAATTTTTGTCAATAATGACATGTTTTGTCTATTTCCATTCCAAATATCGTGAAAAGGACCACCCTTCAGACCACCCTGTATATTGATATAATTTTCAAATCTATATAAAATAGGCCTATCTAATAGTTTTTCTTTACTGATTTTATCGAATGTTTTTTTCATATAAAAAAATACTGTAACGACTGTGTATTATTTTATATTATTTTTTATTTTATCAAATCCTGGTGCTTTGGTTTGTTTTAGTTCATTAATTGTTTGTTCAATTTCCTCTTCTTTTATTTCTTTAATGTAGCATTTGTCATATGTTTTCTTAGTATTTGTTTTTTTGGGTATTTTTTTACTTTTTAGTATTTGTTCTTCAGCTAATCTTTGCCCTACTGTAGTAAGATAGTTAATTCATTTATTTGCTACAATTTCTGGATTGTGGTGTGAAGTTATTTATCATTTTTGGTTAATTTCTTTAATATTATCTACTTTCTTATTGGGGTGTATATGCTTGTTAGAGTAAAGTTTTTCTGTTGTAATTTTTATTTTTATTAAATTTTTTTGTGAAATATTTGTTTTTCGTACTTTTTATATAGACCAATGTATATTATTTTTTTCAATATATCTTCTTTTTAGGAGTTCGTTATTTTAGTGATTATGGTGTGGTTTCTTATAAGGTTTATCGATCTTTCTTATTTATTTTATAATATATTGATTTATCCATAGACAATCATACATTCTTTTTATTCTAATAATGTTCATATTCCAGCCTAAAACTATTTCTATAGTTTTTGACACTTCTTCGTAAAATTTAATTACATCGGTCTTTAGTTAGGAGTACATTTTGTTTATTTTTTGATTCTTTTATTTTATTATTACGAAATGTGTATAAGTAGGTCCTTTGGATATTTTTGATTACTCGTATAATACGATTTTAATAAATTGTGATCGGATAAGTTAGGGGAGATAATGTTCATTTTAAAGGACTTGTCATTAATATTTTATATGTAGTCTATTTATAATTATAGAGGAAAATGACAAATGACATTTGTTCTAATTCTGTATTGGATTCCTGATGTAAATATTCATGCATAAACCATATAGTATAGTACTTTCATTAACATAACTTAAAATTCATATAAAATATTAATTATTAATTTTATCTGAAAGTTTCGTATAAACCAAGTTGGTAATATCTTATAATAATAAATATGTATATTTTTTATACAGAATAAAAATAATTACATCGCAAAATAATTAAATTTGAAGTCTACACGAGTTATTTTCATAACTTTGCAGCATTTAACAGAAATTGAAAACGAACAAGCCTAAAATATCTGAATGTATTTTATCCGCCCAAATGTATATATCTTTTTCATAAATCCTTTCAATCGTTAGATTTCATTTACTGGTCCCTCTTTTTATTGTCGTTTTTTATTACGATTGTGAGGGTGAAAATGATTGATTGAGTTAAGGGAAGCCATTGATTTTGTTTTGTTACTACAAGTTAATGTTATCATGTTCAACAAATTTCCTATGGTGTTAAAATTACAGAAAATATTAATAAAATATTAGGTAGGTAATAAGTTACATTAATCAATATATTAGCTTACTTAAAATAAGAAAAAACAACTTGAAGTATGAGCACGTGAAGCTTGAGGAATTAGAAAAATATTTTAATTTTTACTAAACGCCTTTCTTTTGAATAAATAGGAATTTGAAAGCAAAAAAATGTATTTCGCATTGCTCATCTACAGAATATTAGTTTCTATTACTTTTCTCAAGCCTGTCGGATCTAACAAATATTAATTCATATTTTGCACCCATCAGTTTTCGGTCGTAGTTTAAACGTTTTAAAATATTGTGAATTAGTAGTTAATACTTGTTAACTTTCATTTTCAACACAATAAAATCTGTCATTATACAGGATGGTCAGGATTGTATTTATGATGTAAGGCAGCATATTCTGCAGATAACAATACGTATAAAGGTTCATTTCTAAAACGCTTCGTTTCGGAGATACATGGTGTAGGAGTTTAATTTTTATTTGGATTTCTTAAAAATAATTTCTGAACTAATTTCGATATTTGACTAAAAATTTGTGACATTTTTTGACATGAGAAATTTGATTTCGATATGAATATGCTCCTACTTGCGCACCCTACATATTTTTAACCGGTTTGAAGAGTAATAAATTTTCGTCCGTACCTATATTCTGTATCTTCTGAATAAAAAATATACATTTCTGCCGTTTTCTCCATAAAAATTTCACTTGGTATAAATCGCTATGAGTAATCGTTCTTGAGATATTTCGACTCGAAATAATCAATACCTGTCATCACTGACAAAAAATTTTGACAAGATAGTTATTAGACTGAAATCATAAATTTAAAATGTTTTTGTGCCATAGGTTCAACAAAAACTGTTTCTTTATAATTTCTTATAGAAAAGATTATAATTAATTTAAAGGTCCCAAATTTATCATTTCAGTCATATCACCTATAGTCAACATATTTAGTTTTGGTCAATGATGACATATATTGATAATATTGATTCCAGATATCTTGAGAATGGTGACTCGTAGCGATTTTTATCAAGAGGTTTTTTAAGTAAGAAATGGCGGAAATGTATATTTTTTTACTCCTCAGTTTTAAACAGGTACGGACAAAAAGCTATTTTTCTTCAAAATTATTTTTAAAAAGCGAAATTTTTAAAAATTTAACGTTTACACCCTATATCTCCTAAACAAAGCATTTTGGATCATACATTTTATACGAATTTTCTTACTTATTTTTATCTGCAAAATATGCTGCCGAAGTTTCCCGAATGCAATTCGGACCACCCTATATTCAAGCATCTAAACAAATTGACACTAAAATCCAAACCATATAACACAAAGGGCGACCAATGTTCCAGCGATATACAATGCAAAATCCATTTTAGTGCAAATTTATGTGCCACCGGCCTAACACGTGAACGTCACACAATCCATTTCTTGGCAAACTAATCTAAATCGACAATGTGTCTGGCACATATTCCAAAACATAGTTCAAACCCGGGTTTAATGTAAATAACTTTTAATCTAGCTTTACCATTCTCGTTCAGGATTGCTACTGTCAAATTTATGGGATATATAGCGTCACTAGAGTGGAACTTTTAATCCCTATTATGGTTTCGGCTCTTCGACACAAAAGTTGCACGATAATGCATCGATTGGCGCTGCCTAGTTTGAATTTATTCCGCTGATCTCAGCTAAGCTTTGCTTTTATTTTTCTTTATTTTTGTTTTAAACTTTTGATGGACAGGCAAATGCGGTTTTGGTAACGTGAAAATTAATTTAAATACACAGAGTGGTTTGAATTATAATCAGAAAACTTCGGCAGCATATTCTAAAGGTATAAATAAGTAAAAAAGTTTGTATAACATTTGTTCTAAAACGCTTTTTAGGAGATACAGGGTGTACATGTTTCATTCTTATTTTGCTTTTTTCTAAATAATTTTTGAACTAAGATCCATGTTTGGATGAAATATGGGTGTTTCTTTTAGACATAAATGTAAATAACTTTTAATCTAGCTACCCATTCTCGTTCAGGATTGTTACTGTCAAATTTATGGGATATATAGTGTCACCTAGAGTGGAACTTTTAATCCTACATGGTTTCTTCGGCTCTTCAACACAAAGTTGCAATCGGATAATGCATCGATTGGCGCTGCCTAGTTTGAATTTATTCCGCTGATCTCAGCTAAGCTTTGCTTTTATTTTTCTTTATTTTGTTTTTTAAACTTTTGATGGACAGGCAAATGCGGTTTTGGTAACGTGAAAATTAATTTAAATACACAGAGTGGTTTGAATTATAATCAGAAAACTTCGGCAGCATATTCTAAAGGTATAAATAAGTAAAAAAGTTTGTATAACATTTGTTCTAAAACGCTTTTAGAGATACAGGGTGTACATGTTTCATTCTTATTTTGCTTTTTCTAAATAATTTTTGAACTAAGATCCATGTTTGGATGAAATATGGGTGTTTTTAGACATAAATGTAAATAACTTTTAATCTAGCTTTACCATTCTCGTTCAGGATTGCTACTGTCAAATTTATGGGATATATAGCGTCACTAGAGTGGAACTTTTAATCCCTATTATGGTTTCGGCTCTTCGACACAAAAGTTGCGCGATAATGCATCGATTGGCGCTGCCTAGTTTGAATTTATTCCGCTGATCTCAGCTAAGCTTTGCTTTTATTTTTCTTTATTTTTGTTTTAAACTTTTGATGGACAGGCAAATGCGGTTTTGGTAACGTGAAAATTAATTTAAATACACAGAGTGGTTTGAATTATAATCAGAAAACTTCGGCAGCATATTCTAAAGGTATAAATAAGTAAAAAAGTTTGTATAACATTTGTTCTAAAACGCTTTTAGAGATACAGGGTGTACATGTTTCATTCTTATTTTGCTTTTTCTAAATAATTTTTGAACTAAGATCCATGTTTGGATGAAATATGGGTGTTTTTAGACATAAGAAATTTGATTTTGATGCCAGTGTGACTCCTACTTGTAGGAGACCTCACCTACATATTTTTTCACTGCTTTGAAGAGTAATAACTATTTGTCCGTATCTGTATTACACTACTGTGTAAAAAATATACATTTCCGGAGTATTTAGTATTTTATTAAAAAAGGTCTCTTGGTTTTCAAGAAATTTGGAATCGAAAGAGTCAATATATCTCATCATTGACAAAAATGAAAATAAGATAGTTATTAGACTGAAATCAAAAATTTGTTGTAATGTTTTGTTTAGTTAGGTTTGTGGTGACAAAGGTTGAACAAAAATTGCTTTATTTCAGTTGTGATTCTTTGACGACTTTGTCTGGTCCTATCCTTGTGTATTCTTAATTCCAAGTATCTTGCATATGTTTTCGATACAACACCCTGGGTAACGCCTACTATATCTGCTACGTCTCTTTGGAGCATTCCTTGTTCGGTGAGGGCAATAATTCTTTCCCTCTGTACATCTCTGTCAATCCAACATAAAGCATTTTTTAATTTTTTTGGATCGAATGAAAATTACCGGACAATCGTGATTTTATTACTGAACACAAAATTCAAAAGAGAATAAATCGCAGCAGTCGTTTATTACTTATTATCATGTTTATTTAAAACAAAAAGCCTGATCTTAAGGTCGTATACCAATTTTTATCCCTGCAAGAAATTTAGTCTGAAATAAAGAGTGATTCCAAAGAAGTTTGGTTGTGTGTATATTACTAATCCTCTTGTCTTTATATCTTAATGTTACACTTTATTCCCCATTAACATTTCCTTTTTACAGATAATAGCTATTTATGTAACTAGTACCTAAAATGATGTTTTTTAGGACGAATCATTACTGTTTGCGGACGAGGCGTTAGCCGAGTCCGAAATAGTAGATGAGTCCTAAAAAACATAATTTAGGTACGTGTTACATACACTATTTTTTGTCATACGCTTTTTACAGTTTTTTAGAACGCATATTTGCAAATTTTCCATATTTGAAATTATAATGTTTGAAAAAGTTGGCTTATAAATTCATATCTTAGTAACGAGTTTGTTTATTTCATCGCATTTTGACATGTCATTCGAAATTTGTCACAAAATCACACAAATTCATCAACAATTTTAAAATGTTCCAAAATCCCGAACATATTGCTAATAAGGCCAAAGAAATCGTGTTGGATTTACTTCCTGTGAAGTCTCGTGCCATTTACCAGAAAGAATATGATGTTTTTAATGAATGGAAAGACAAAAATGGCGTATTCGTTGTAAATGAAGATGTATTGCTAAATTATTTCCACGAAAAAGTAAGTACCTAGGTACCTATTTAAAAGAGGCTTTTAAATTAAAATATTCTTAAATTACAGTCACAAACATTCAAACCATCGTCAATTTGGTCGAAATATTCCATGCTGAGAGCAGTGTTAAGTGTTAAAGAAGATATTTATATTGACAAATTTCCAAAACTTATTGCTTTTTTGAAGAGGAATTCGGTTGGTTACGAGCCTAAAAGTCTAAGGTTTTGTCCATAAAAGAGATCGGTGATTTTTTGCCACGGCTAGTGATGAAACTTATTTACTTACTAAGGTAAGTTTGCGATAATGATTTTTAAAATATATAGATGGTTTCTTATTCCATTGTATTTGATTTTAGGTAGCTCTTGTCATTGGCCTTTGTGGAGCATGTAGAAGAGAAGAATTGTACTCTCTACGAGTGCAAGACATCATAGAAAAAGACAACAGCTGCCTTTTAGTTACCCTTGCGGATACAAAAACTAATATCAAAAGAGTGTTTCCGGTGGTGAACGAAGGGAACGTTGTCAATCCAGTTGAGTTGTATAGAAAATATGCTTGTCTTAGGCCAAAAAATGTACCACATGATTATGTCTTCATCTCTTATCGTAAAGGAAAATGCACCGTGCAACGAGTCGGCATTCATTCATTTGGGAAGATGCCATCGATTGTAGCAGCATTTTTAAAGTTGTCGAACCCAAACGAATATACAGGTCATTGTTTCCGACGTAGTTCTGCTACTCTTGCTGCAGATGCAGATGTGGATTTTACATCGCTGAAACGCCTAGGAGGTTGGAGGTAAAAATTTTAATATTTTCCGATCTTGTTCTAAACAACAATAATTATTTAGGTCGTCCACAGTGGCCGAAGGTTACATAGAAGAATCTATTGAGAAAAAGAAGAAAGTTTGCAAACTGCTAATGGGGGAAAAGAAAATCGCGACCACTTCCACGGATGTATTACCAAGTACATCATCGTTCGCATTTACTCCACCTCATCAGAAAGTAAATTTACCTGCCAATGGAGGAGTCGTTTCGATTGCAGATGCAAGTTTTCAAAATGCACAAAATTGTTCATTTCATTTTTATTTTTCCAAATAACTTAGCTTTTGATATTGTTAGTATTTAATAATTTAAAAATCAAATACAATGGAATAAGAAACCATCTATATATTTTAAAAATCATTATCGCAAACTTACCTTAGTAAGTAAATAAGTTTCATCACTAGCCGTGGCCAAAAAATCACCGATCTCTTTTATGGACAAAACCTTAGACTTTTTAGGCTCGTAACCAACCGAATTCCTCTTCAAAAAAGCAATAAGTTTTGGAAATTTGTCAATATAATATCTTCTTTAACACTTAACACTGCTCTCAGCATGGAATATTTCGACCAAATTGACGATGGTTTGAATGTTTGTGACTGTAATTTAAGAATATTTTAATTTAAAAGCCTCTTTTAAATAGGTACCTAGGTACTTACTTTAAACAAATAACTTAGCTTTTGATATTGTTAGTATTTAATAATTTAATTATAAATATATGTATAATTTTATGTGATTTTGTGACAAATTTCGAATGACAAAATAAAACAACCAAATAACGAATTTAGACATTTTAGTCCATAAAGGTTGCCATGACGACCTTTACGGCCTAGGCCGAAAAAGAAACATTTTACGGACTGAAATGAGTCCGTAAAATAGCTGTTTTTGGGAGCGTATGACAAAAAATAGATTTCTGTCTTATTAGTACTGCACTGCACAGCAAAAGGCTTCTCCAAGTTTTCATTATATACGTCGTTTGTACGTTAAATATGCTTTTCACAATTAACGGTAATTGCAGCCCAAGAAAGAAAATGTCGCTATTAGAACTGCACTGTAACTTCTGGAGTCTAATAACCAAATTACTAAGTGTCATTATAAAGTTACTTGAACGGAATTGTGCTATTATGCGGGGAAAACCCTGTTCTAATTTAGACGTGAAACTTTACACTCTAAACAAATAAAACAACTATTTGCGAACAAGCTCTTTATCGGGCTTAAATAAAGGAAAAAGAAAAAAAAATGTTGTAATGAAAAGAAAATACAGACATTTTCAAGTCGAGTCCAGTATACTAAGGGCTGGCAAAGGTTAGTCTTGGGTCGAGATTTCCGTATGTAAGAAGAGTACAATGCGTTTATAATATACTGAATAAAGAGAGAGCAGTAAAAACGTTGTCAAACGTATGAAATAAATCGAGAACCGTGCACATTGCTAAGAGACGTCGGAGGGGATATAACAGATTCATCGCGGTCGACCGATCGAAAAGCTTCACGATTTATTACGTCTCGTGGTACTTTATTTGTTTATTTATTACGAGTCGTTGTAATTTTCCTTATTGCTTGTAAATTTTTAAGTGTAAGTTAGAAACACTTGCACTTTTGGTAAAAATAAGTGGAATTGAGTTGGTGTTCGACAGTGGTCGCACTATTAGAACTATGAATTCAAAAAATCGATATCTCCAAATCCATTAGAAATAATTAATTTAATTAAAAAAATGGACAGGCTAACGATATACTTATAATTCTATTTTCGATGCTCAGAAACATATCTAATGATTTTATCTAGTATTTTTTTCAAAAAAATAAGCGTTTTTCGATCGTTATTTTACTTTACTTGATAGGGAAAGGCGTACCGGAGAAATGTGACAAAGCCGCAACAGCGCCGTCGCATTTGTCTCACTCCGACTTAATAAGATCCCAATGCGATTTACTTCCACACGTGTAAATACCGACCCAAAAGTAAGAGTTGCCAACACGGTATATACAGGGTGGTCCGAACTGTATTCAGGAAACTTCAGCAGCATATTCTGCAGATAAAAATAAATAAAAAAGTTCGTATAAATGTATGTCCTAAAATGCTTACTTTCGGAGATGCAGGGTGTAGAAGTTTTATTTTTATTTCGATTTTTTCTAAATAATTTCTGAAGTAACGTCAATATTTGGATGAAAATTGGTGCCTGGGAGTTTTTTGACATGAGAAACTTGATTTTGGTGTCAATATGACTCCTACTAGTACAGGGCGCCAGTGTGTTTTAACTGTTTTGAAGCGTAATAACTTTTTGTTCGTACCTGTATAACACTACCGAGCGAAAAAATATACACCTATGTGATTTTTTACGTAAAAAATATCTCTTTGTAAAAATCGCGAGGAACAACCTTTCTCAAGATATTTAGAATGGAAACAAACAATACATGTCATTATTGACGAAAAATAAACACGTTGAGTAGATAATTATTTCACTGAAATAATAAATTTGGGAAATTTTTATTTTTTTTTAAAATTAATCATAAATTTTTCTGCAAAAAATGATGATAAAACAGTTTCTCTTGAACTTTTGGCACAAAAACTTTTCAAATTTATGATTTCACTCTAATAACTATTTAGTCAACAGGTTTAATTTATGTCAATGATGACAGGTATTGATAATTTCGATTCCAAATACCTCGAAAACCATTACTCGTAGCGATTTTTACCAAGAGACCTTCTTAACGTAAAAAACGTCGTAAATGTGTATTTTTTTACTTAGTAGTTTTATACAGGTACGAACGAAAATTTATTACTCTTCAAACCAGTTAAAAAAATATGTAGATGGCGCCCTCTACTAGTAGGTGTCACATTGATCAAATTTCTCATGTCAAAAAACTCCCAGACACGTTACTTCAGAAATTATTTGGAAAAAATTATACAGTTTAATACAGTTCGGACCACCCTGTATATTAAGAATTGAGATAATATTAGTGCTAAATAGTTGTATATAAATTCCATGTCCTAACTCAGTAAAGATAATATATCTGCTCCAAAAATATATCGTACAAAATAGGTTCGTACATGAACACGCAAATTTTATATTAATTAAATTTAGGTGTGCATTTATTATTTTTGCTATAAAGGAATTTCATGGATATTTGTTATTTTATATCAGCAAAATAATTAAATACTTGTAATTACTCTTATTCAGACCGTATGGGAAGCAAATGGCAAAAAAAGGAAATTTTAATATTTATATGTTTTTTTCTTCCGACGAATGTGTATGGTCTAAAATTAGTAGATAAAATTATAATATAGAACAGTTTTAAAATAAAAAAAATTCACAGTGTTAAAAATTAAATAAAATAATTTTTGCATATATTTTGTTCTAAAAAAGCTGTATCATAATACTCTCAATTATGACAAGCTATGTTACAAAATTTCTCTTTCTTATGTTAACTTTGAAGAATAAATACTAAGAAAGAAAGTTTCAATAAGCTAAATTCTGTATTTTCTATATGTAATTGATAATAAAACATATATCGAATATTAATGATTAAATTTAGCATGCAATATATGATGTACTTCTACTCAAATTAATTTATATTTTGTTTTATTTAAAATAATATATTTTAAACATATAAAGTTATACCTAAAATCTAGCTGTCTGCATTCTATTTTACTAAAATAACTAAATATATCTACTATATTTGACCTCTATTACCTAAAATAGTTTTATTAAAATATTGTACAAATATAGAGGATATGGAGGAAAATGGAATAGTATCTCTAATAAGGATATTTCTCGAAAACGAATACGCCTAATTGCAAAAGATAGTGATTTTTAATCTCTTTCCATCATTATAAACACGTGCAGATTTTGCTTTTTCATTCATACGAGCTCCACGATAAGAGTGTTTTTTTCAGCGCTATGATAAAAGTATTTAAGGTACTCAGAAAGTAAGTAATTCCCGATACGTGATTGCATATAATATTGACAATGCATTGATTAAATGTTTGTGTGATTGTTTTAGGGGTCTTTTAGTTTGAAATGTTTGTTTATAGCGGTCCATATTTGAGTACCTAATTCCATACTTAGGTGCCTTTATGTTCAATTTATTTTTGAGAAAATTTTACACTTTAAATTAATATACAGAGTTCGGCAATAGTGCGTCGGGCATCTGCAGCTCCTAGAATAAAAAAGTTGAGAATTTTGTTGAGTTGTTTAAGTTGAATGTTGTTTAAGTTAAAACCTAAAGTATGTACCCGGATGTATTTCAGGAAAATATTTTAACTTCTATGGGGTGGATCAAAAAAGTGTGAGTGGACCTGGATGATTTTTTTTAAATGGAACATCCTGTATATTATTGCATTTTCGACTTCCTTTCAGATCACTTTATATAACCGTAAGATATGAATAAATATATTTCGATAGTTTCAGATAGTTTCAGAGATATTAAAAAAATAAATAAAAAATATATATATTTTTCAAGGCTTCTTAAAAAAATATTAAAAATACAAAACTGAAATCAAAACTATATTAGGTATTTGCTTTAGATGGTCTGTTCTTAATTTGCTATAAATATGGTAATCGTAAATCATACAGGATGTTCAATATTTTATGCCAAACTTTCTAAAATATAAAATATTTTTTCTTTGTTTTTATAAATTGAACACCCTGTAAATTATTTTTTTATTAGATGGAGACTTAAAAAATTAACATTTTTTGTGTTTAGAGTATTTGAAAATTTTTAACGGTTTCGGAGATACACGCAGTATTATTTCATATGGCGCTTTCAATGGTAAAATACGAGAAAAAAATCATTGTGTTTTTGATAAAAATTTACTGTGGAAAATGCCATATGAAATATAGAATCGCAAAATATTTGCGAAACCGTTAAAAATTTTGAAATACTCTAAATACAAAAAATGTCCATTTTTTAATTATCCGTCTATTGAAAAAATAATATATAGGGTGTTCTATTAAAAAAAAGCAGAAAAATTATTTTATATTTTAGAAAGTTTGGCGTAGAATTTTGAACATCCTGTATGATTTACGATTTTCATATTTGTAGCAAAGTAAGTACAGACCATCTAAAGTAAACACCTTGTATAGTTTTGATTTCAGAACAGTTCTTGTATTATTAATATTTTTTTTAAGAAGGGCTGAAAGATATATATTTTTGATTTATTTTTTAATATCTCTGAAACTATAGAAATATATTTATTCATATCTTAGGGTTATGTAAAGTGATCTGAAAGGAAACCAAAACTGCAATAATATACAGGGTACTCCGTTTAAAAAAAAATCATCCAGGTCTACTCACACTTTTTTGGGCAACCCTATAGAAGTTAAAATATTTTCATGAAATACATCCATCTACATACTTTAGGTTTGCACTTAAACAAAATTCTCAAGTTTTTATTCTAAGAGCTACAGATGCCCGACACACTATTGCCGGACCCTGTATATAACAGAAAACAGTTATTAAGTTATATACAACTCTATGACAACTATATAATAATAACTATATAAGAATATAAATATTTCGGCAATATCTTATTTTATATAGCACAAAAACTAAATGGTATTCCATACTTGGTTACTTTCCTCTAATATTTTTATCTACGCATACCAAGTACAGCTAGAATTTAAGCTGCATTTGTAAAAAGCCACTTCTAAAGCAGGAAACCGTTTCTAAAGCCGCATTTTAAATCTGCTTAACTTACTTATCCAGCAAACCGAGTTGAAAACAACTTTTTCCAGTTTTGAAACCAGCCGAGCTCGACCTCAAATAAACTTCATTCCGCAAAGATGATACCGTTTTTAATAACGTTCTACCTATTAAACGCCTTAATCTAGTTTAGGTCGCACATTTAACAAAACGTAACTTGCATTACAGAAAAGTTCTGTAAAAACGTTGAAAGCAAAAAATAAAAATGATACAGAAATAATCTAGTTAAATGACTAAATCTAACTATTTTAAAGAGATTTTAGTTATGTAGCACAGATACACATGTCTATTAAATTTTTGACATTCTGAACGGTTATTTAATATAAAAAAAATTCACAGTCCTTTACAAAGATGCAACCGGGGGGGCATTGAAAATGATGAATAAAAACGTAAAAATATGATTAGTGTTAATATGAGTGTATTATATACATATGTTTAAATAACGAACTTAAAAAAAACAACAGATTTAAAGATTCACTGAAAAAGTAGTAATGTTAATATTAAATAAAACATTATCAATAATAATTATGCGATCGCACCTATCCGTAAAACAAGCAAGCAAAAAACCTCCGAAAAAAAACAAAAATAACACGAAAACATCAGGTTAACATGATGACAGATCATGATCAATGACAGATAAAAAGAATTCTTACGGAAAGTTACACTTTACGATATAATTTTAACTGTTAAAGGCAAACCCCATTTAAATAAAACTTCTTAATACCTACTACTGTATCTAAAGGCTTTTTTTAAATTACTAAATTCTTATACGCTTCTGTTTTTCTTGGCTGTTGTGCGTCACGTCACAGATTAACGAATTACGTTTGCTACAAGGCGATGCTGCCAGACCACAGGTAGACCGGTCGTAGAAATTTATGTTATACAACTTGTAGTCAATCTACACAAATATTATCAAAAACTTTTTTTCTTTTAAAATGTGTTCAGATTTTATAAAAAGTATAAGTCAAAATCGCAAAACTTAAATTTGATATGAGTTTCTTAGTTTTTAACTAATATAGTGGCGAATTACAAAAATTCCTTTTCAATGAAAATTAATGAGTTAAATAAAATAATTTAATAAATTACTAGCTTTTTCTCGCAACTACGTTCGCGTTACACCTCGAATCGTTTATGCATTGATTTAAATGATTTTTTACTTCTTTATAGAGAGCTAGTGAACATATAGATGTTTTTTATTTTTCATCTTTTTTTTATTTATTAAGAGCACTAATACTCTCTTTATAGGTTATTTTTTATTCTTTGAAGGATAATTGAGGAAGATATATTTCCTTATGATGTCACTAAATAAACCCTTGTATAAAATTTTATACTGTCTGGTTTATAATGTTATAGTATTGCATTTTCGTACAGCAAACTTTCATTCCCTATTTTACTCCCTAAGGGTATAAATTTCATAAATTCGCTTTACCTTTGTGCCAATTTTTATGTGTATAATCCAGACGTCACCAAGTTTTATATAAATTTTTACTAACTTTACCCATTTGGTTGATGAATTTCAAAAATTTCTTCTAATTCTTTTTGTAGGATTTCATTCTTCTAGACGAAATAGTAAGGAATTTTCATACAACAAACTGTTCCGAGATAATTTTACTCTCTAAGAGGATGAATTTCCTAAAATCGCTTTGTGTAGCTAATTCACTAATGTCGTTTAAACGAACCTTTGTGCTAATATTTATGTATCTAAAGCTGGCGGCATCAACTCACTCTAAAATATCTAAAAACGTAATATATAATCTAACTGACACACCACTGACAATGACAACTAATTTATTTCTGGAGGTATTGTGTGTAGGTGTTTTCAGGTATGTTTTAGTATTTAGTCGTTTTACACAAAGAAATAGCCATTAAGCACTATAAAAATACTTCATAACAAATCTACACATATATACCTTTCATTTAAAAAAAGAATCATCAAGATTGGTAAAGCGCTTTCGGCGGGATGGATGCAACAAAAAAACCCTTTGAGCTTTTATATATGTATGGACTAATTATTTTTCCAACATATTTTACTTTGCAAATTTTTATAAATATTCAGACTCGCCAATATCGTACTCCACCGTGTCCAGCCTGTTTAATAAACGTAGGCCAAATTCCTCTTCGGCGTCGCGTCGTGACCCTAGTTAAAATAAGTACATTCAATGTATGTGTTATAACATAATATAGCCATTACTATTATACTATTATTATTAAAATAATATGTGTGTAACATATTTCTTTAACGAATTAAACTGTAACAGACATTTATATGCCCAGTATATTTTTGTTTAACAAACCAATCAGGAAAAATCTAAAACCTACCGTTATAGGAGGTATAAGATGATTAAACTTATATAATGACAACTACTTATCGGATAACAAATTAATTACTACTGTCAGCTAGTTCCGCTACTGTTTAGGCAGAATATACCTAGAGTACCTACACTTACCTATGATGTAGGTAGATTAAAGCTTATTTTGACTTTACCTCTCACTTCGGTGTCACAAGCTGAATTTTTCAGGGATGGAAGTACAGTACATGATATGGGGACCCTTATTCCGAAAGTAGTACAAAAAAAGACCGGGTAAAAGGGCACTATCATCAAAAATCGATATATTAATACCATCGTATAGAGAAAACAAATACTTATTTTTTGATCCAGTACACAATAAAGTCTTCGTAGGGAGTAATTTTTTATAATTATTTACAAAAAAACATTTCCATTAGCGCTTATGACCAAAAAAAACTTTAAACATGAATAATCATGTCAATCATGCGAAAATTTGGTTTAAAATAGAATTATTTTGAATATAACTTTCATTTAACGAAAAACGAAAGCCTAAATGAAAAAAAGAAACAATTTAAAAGTTTCGATTATGTCTTGACAAGGTATCAAAGCAAACCCCATATTTTTTGCTTTTAAAGTAATAAAGATATATCAATAAACAATTAGCGATGTAATGGTTTTTGCGCGCGCTGGCCGACTGCCGCCGCTGCGCCGAGATTTCCTATACCCTTGTATATATGACGTCATGGTGTGGCAAATGTAGCATTTTAATTCGATTTGGGCTCCCTTATATAGGATAACAGAAACATTTTCAATGTTAATTATCTATTGTTATAATTATGCTGTATTTTTCATGCAGAATTATGCACCAGTAAAGTGAGTTATGATATATTCTATATTATAAAAACTATCTTGCACTCACTGGCTTATCACGATATCTCCGAAACTACAAGCCAGATTGAGCTAAAAATGCTTAAAAGGTTACTTTTTATGGGACATAGTCGCTTACTAAGAAATGGTTTAGATCAAATCGCATCCAAAGTATAGATTTTTAACTTTATTCGAAAAATTATGAAAAACTTTTTGTAGCCTCCATATAAAATGACAAACGATGACATTAAAACTTTAAAATATAATGTTGATTGTTGTTTTGTTTGTGTTTTTAGCAAGAAGGAATAAAAGACCTGCTTCCCTGATTTTTAGTAAACAATATACAGAGCCGCTGTTTTACTGGAGGTACTGCAAAAAGTTAAATACAAGAGTTATAGGATTTTTAAATGTCTATTAGCAATCAATTTAACTATACATGGTCGCTCATAAAGTCGTAGAACATAAAAGTTTAATTTTTTTTAAAATAGAACCCCCTGTATGTTACTGCATATTTCAATTCGCCCTTCAATTCTAAGCAAAAATCGAAATACACACAATGTACCTCAAACCAACCGTTTCCGAGTTATTGATTTTTGAAAATATCACTTAAACAATTTGATTTAATTAATTTCTATATGTTCAGTTTCATATAACAATGCCATTCTGTCGAAACTGTGATACTTAATAATATTAGACATTAGTTCTTAAGTTAGCATTTATAGATCTATAAAATGAGATTATATCAAGTCTGGAACCTGCAAAATTTTACCAAAATCAAACCAAATCAAAGCTTAACATTTTAATTCTTCAATTTATGTACATTGTGTATTTTTTGTACTAGTATAGTACAGTGTACGATTATTGCTTAAAATTGAAAGAAGAATTGAAATATTAAATAATATAGAGGGGGTTCCATTTAAAAAAATAAAGCTGGATGTGTCACAACTTTATGACCGACCCTGTATACTTAAATTTACTGGTAGCTAATAGGTATTTAAAAACATTACAACGGTATCACAGTTTCGGCAGACTAGCATCATTAAATGAAACTGAACATATCGAAATTAATTAAATCAAATTGTTTAAGTGAGATTTTCAAAAGTCAATAACTCGGAAACGGTTGGTTTGAGGTACATTGTGTGTATTTCGATTTTTGCTTAGGATTGAAGGAAGAATTAAAATATGGAATAATATACAGGGGGTTCTATTTCAAAACACTTTCATGTATCACGACTGCACATTGTCATTGGTAGATATGCCAATGCGACAATGATTAGAATGGTCACTAACGGAATTAGTACTGGGAGAATTGTCAGATCAGGGGCTTGGAACACCCTCAAAAAGGAAATACCACTCCTGCAACACCCAGTGGACGATATGCCAAAAACGTACAACTTTGACAAACATGTTAATGTAGTATGGAGCAATAAGAAAGATTGGAAGAGCAAAACGCTTGCCCAGCAGTTAAAAGACCATACCATAACTTGGTATACTGATGCTTCCAAAACCAATACGGGAACAGGGATCGGAGTGTTTGGGCCGAGAGCTAATTACTCCGAACCAATGGGCCCTAGTATCCTACAGGCAGAAATCTACGCTATCGAGAGATGCGTACAACTTATCTTAGATAGGAACTATCGGACACAAAAATAGCCATCTTATCTGATAGTCAAGCAGCGTTAAAAGCGATCAACTCAGTATCAATCAATTCGAAATTGGCCAAAGAATGCATAGAGAAGCTGAATAAATTAGGCAAAGAAAACAAAGTCCTCCTACTCTGGGTGCCTGCTCACCAAGGGATAGAAGGCAATGAAAAAGCAAATGATCTAGCTAGAAAAGGAGCGAACACTCCACTAACTGGACCAGAACCGTTCTGCTTTCCAAGTGGTAATCAACTCAAGGCGGAACTCAAAAACTTGGAAGATTCCGTCCGCAACCTGGAGTGGGAATCTTGCAACGGTCTAAGACACTCGAAGAAGTTTCTGAGGGCTTATGATTAAGAAAAATCACAGATCTTCCTGGGTTTAAGTAAGAACAATCTTCGGATTGTCACGGGGTTTTTAACAGGACACTGTCTCCTCAATTAACACCTCAGTAGATTGAAACTAAGAAGAAACGGCGAATGCAGATTCTGTGGGGAAAATGAGGAAACACAGTACACCTCATCACTGAGTGCGCCGAGACGACAACCATTCGTGCCATGAATTTTGGTACGACTGATATTGGAGATGGAGAACTACCCTCTATAAAACCGTCCCAGATACTAGCTTTTGTCAAAGCCCTGGGACTGTATGATGAGTTATGATTCAAGAAAGGGGGACACAATGGATCTGTAAGGTCGAAGTGATTAACCCCCCTCCCACTCATTCTAAATTCTAAAATTCTAATGTGTCACGACTTTATTCCCAACCCTGTATACTTAAATTTATTACTCACTAATAGATATTTAAAAATCCTATAACTTTTGTATTTAACTTTTTGCGGTACCTCCTATACTTTCCCTAATAATCGACTGTACATAAAAGCGACCCTGTATAATCAACTACTTCCAATTCAATTAAATAAAAAAGTTTAGATAATATAATATCATTTTAACAGAAAGTCAACGATTTCTTGTAGAGGTATCTGTTTTAAAAAAGTAAAGTGTTCTCGAATAGTTAAATTTAAATATTTTAAATACCTAGTTTTTTTCTTTATTCTCTGTATTTTTTTTTGCTTCCGACGACGGAAAGAGATAAACTTTCCGAAACGTTAAGCATTTTTTTCTTTGTTAGGCAAATTTGTATAACTGTAATCATAACTTCTGACAAGCAGCGTCCGTTTAGGTTTAACGCAGAAGTGTTTACAAAAAATAACTATTCTATTTTGTAGATTTTCTTGCAGTGCAGTGGCGAAATACCCATAAAGGATTTTTTGGAGAGATGAATCCGCCACATAGGTATAGACATTTTTTAAGAAAGATATTGTTCCAAATTTTTATGCACATCTTTGAGTATTGGGTACATTTAGTTATCATGTGATGTTTTAATATCTCTATTCTTTGCAGTATTTAAACTGGATACCAAACAATTAGTAGATTAAAAATAATTAAAAGGAACTTCCAATTTCATTAAATCGGGTCATGGATAATATTAAGAACTGACAACGTCGCTATAAAACGATTAAAAAGATCCCGTAATGCCATTAGGCATTCAAAGCGCGTATCCAGTTCAAAAATTAAATCTCTTTATAAAGGAGATAATATTGGCTCAAATAAAATTAACAAAGCAAAACCCAGGCTCTATGGTATAACTTTTGTCGTAATATCCAGAGCGTTCCGTGAATTCCCCAGTGTCGTGTTGTTTTATCGTGAAAGGTTTAACAAATCTTATTAAATAACGTTCTTTTGAGAGCGTTTGCCTACAAATTACGGACAATAAGTTAAAGAATTAACAGAAGTTTGGAGGGAAAATGGCCAGAGAATGGATCGGTTTATTTTTGCAGACCGGATATGAAACGGGGAGGGTAGAATGAGCGACAAAGAAATGGATTGGGACGAAAATTATTAATTCATTTGGAAAAGAGGGGTTTGAAATTTGTTCAATTAATTTTATTTCTCTCCATCAAGACCCACATTGTCTGAGCTATCAATCAACCTAAAAACACTTACTAGCTCAGCGGTATTTATCATAAATCCTTAAAAGCAGACCTGACTTGTTTACCCAGGTACTTACAATGTTACATTCAAGTAGGATCAGATTTAGTTATTTGTAGGCGAAGAGGTAGCTATACCAAGTAGCTCAAACTTTCAACTTCGAGATCTATTTCTATCGTCTAAAATGTTTGACGGGGAATATTGTTCTTTCAAGAAAAAAATAGAAGTAATGCACTCATTCTTCCTGCTCAGAAACTATTATATTATTTCAGAGTTAATATGAGAAAAAAAAAACATATATGGCTTATCCTAGAGTTGGTTTCTAATTTGTACCCTGATGTTTATATATTATCGATTATCATTCTTCAGCCGGCTTTGTTGCCGTTTTTTTCGATCATACAGTACATACTTCCTGAAAAGATAAGTGTTCTTTTGTTGGAGAGGTATATACAGGGTCGAAGATATGTATGGAAATGGTCGATTATTTGGCAAAGTATATAAATATAGGCAAATGTGTTTAATTTTTTAAAGTTTGATGCCCTCTAACGGACAAACGAGACACTTTTCTATAAAGGTAAATTGTGTCCAATGAACTTATTTTGGTTTCAAAAATAAACACCTTCCTGTTCACGGAATATTGGGACACTCTGTATATATTTATGTGTTAAAATATATGGAGTACTTAGTATTCGTATTTCTGTCATTATAAAACTAAAATATTTAGAAACACAACAGTTAATACACTTGCAGCGTTATTAAACAAAACTATATTAAGCCCACCGTCTTTAAAAGTCAGATTTTATTTAATGTTTTGCGCAAAATTCAATGGGAGATTTAACTTGCTGCTTATATTTTGCCGCGTCCATAATACCGTATTCCCCAGCGAAATTTCGAACAGTTTTGGTTTCATAAATATGCATATTATTTCATACAGTGGAATAGCCAATTTTATTCCGGGACAAACTCGTCTCCAGGGAAAAGAAACGGGCCCTATGCTCGCGAGCATAAAACATTTATCTATAAAAATGAGCCAGATACGCCCGAATTCTATTTCGGGGATGATTCAATTAACGTTATCGCGCTCTGTCGCAATGGCTTTCGGGTCAGGTATATGTTGCCTTCATTTTAATTAAGTGTACGATGTGGCTTCGGCGTTGGTGTTTTGTAAACATTTCATTTGCTAATATAATTCATTAGCAAATGAAATTTATTTATTATAATGTGGTAGATTTGCGTCCTTTCCTTATACAGTAAATGCCGTTCGCAGGTTTAGCACCGAGAAATAAACAACCTTTTATTTAAAAATTAGCCTACGTTTTGAAGTGCATTTTCGTCTTTATCCAGGCTATTTTTAGCAAAAGGTTTTTGTGTCAGAAGTGATTGAATAGAGAGATGTAGTTCAGAACGTAGAGGCGTTGTGCGACCTGCAGTTTCTTTATAATGTCCGTTTTTAGAGTCCAGGTTTCGCATGCATAGGTAATGACTGGTAGTAGGTACACATTGGTCGAATATTTTTTTTATACAGGGTGTCTCAGAAATAAGTGCAAGTATTTTAACTGGTAGTATATTTCGACCCCAGAAACACGCCTACCAGTTTTTTTGCAAAAAAAATAAGCGGCACTTAAAAGATTTTTTAGTGCCGCTAGTTTATTCACCTGAGATTTCTCTACGGTGTATCTAAACCTTGCAGTATTGCAACCTCCTATGTTATCCACATTCTACATAGTTTTATATTTATAAATTGACAAGCACATTTCTACACAAAAATTAGCAATGTTAAATTTAATCTTTTATCAGTGCTCATTACTAGTAATTCTAGAAAAAAAACACATTTATTATTTTTAGTACTTACCCTTTCAATGAAAACTTAACAAAAATCACCCAATATTAATTTAAACATTATCTTTATGACGTTTACTAAAATCTTTGTTATGCTGCAAAATAACTTTATTTTGGAATAAATTTAATAAAATGATTCATCATAATACATGTTTCACTCAAAAATTTTAAATGCGTATTTTGTTTTTTCGCTATTTTTTCGATGTATTTCGACAATACCATCGACAGCCCAACCGAGTGCCGCGTGTTAACTGGTTTGAGGCTCCGCGCCGCCGTGGCGAGCTTGCGTCATGCGACAATGTTAAGCCACGTTGCGGTAGTTACAACAATTTCATATTCAAGACATTCGAAACAATCAAATTTGTATTAAATTTTAACAATAAAACAGAGAAATATGAATGAAAACAAACAAAACAAAAATGAATAGATTATTGATTAGGTCACAAAAAAGAAATTTCTAAAATGTTTATCGTAATTCAGAATTCAATATATCTAAAGCCCGACGAATAGAACAGGTTGACACGCGGCACTCTTGGCCGACGGTTGGGCTGTCGATGGCATTATCGAAATACATTGAAAAATAGATCGAAAAACAAAATACGTATTTAAAATTGTTGAGCGAAACATGTATTTTCTTAGATTGAAAGTAGTTCGCAAAATGGCGATAAGAGACAACAATTCTCAACATTTATTCATTCAGAAAGATATTCAAAGTAATGTGTGCTTTTCAAGGTGTTTTGTAAATCAGTGTTTCAAATTGTGATGAAGCCTATATAAAAAGAATGTGTTAAAATAACAGACCTCTTATTTTAGTAGTTATTATAATAGCATGCACAAATAAAGGAGCACAGTGAAGTGTATTTTAGTAAAGTATGTATCATGAAAGAGAACTGTCACAGTTACATCGATCTGTCATAAGTACCTTTTTTTAAAAGTTGGGTAAGTTTTTTTTAATTTATTTTCTGTAACAATATCACAATTTTAAAAATATAATGCTTCTCTGCAATTTCTGCCAAACTCCAAGTGGTGTGATTCTATGACTTTTTTTAAGCATATACTTTCTTGTCCACACAGGGCGTCGAATTACCTGAGATCCGGACATGTATCATATATTAATTGGTCCCCTTTAACAAATATTTAAACGTTTTTTTTATGAAATAAACGAACTATATCGAGAATATTAGTATCTGTACTCTTTAAAAATTTGTTACATCTTTAAAAATAATCTAAAATGTCAATATTCCATGGATGTATTGATAAATGAAGTCTAAACTACAAGAAAATGCATTTTCTACAAAAATTTGAAGAGGTAGGTAAAAAATGGTATAATACAATTATTGTATATATATTGTGCATCTGATTCTCTTAAAATATATAGGGTGTTCTATTTAAATTAAACAAGTTATTGACGTTTAAAGTTAGTAATTATTTAAAATAACCAAACCAAAATTCTTTTATTTTCAATCCTGAATCATTGTCTACCACCACTTAAAGAAACAATTTTGTTCAATTTTATGAAATAAGTTGCAGTAAACTTAAAACAAAAATAGAGTTTATTCAAAAAAAAATATATTTTTTGCTGAAAACAGATCCTTAATATTTCTTATTGTACACTTATATTTAAATCTTATAATAATTTACTTTTTTTTAGTTCTTTAACGTATTTTAAATAAGTTAATTTATAATTTTAATTGTATTTTGAATACTACTATAACAATATAATTTAATTATTCTTTAAAATTATCATTATTAATTGTATGTTATAACAAATAAAAATTTTATACATAAAATGCGTCTCACATAACTATCAATTATGATAAAAAGTACTGCGTGTGATACACAAAACTTTATTGTTATTTAAAAATGAAATAAACACTAACTTAAATTTATAAAATAAGTTGCAGTAAAATTAAATAGTATTAAAGAAACACAGAACTAAACCACAAAACTTAATCTCATTAAACATTATATTTAAATTATTTTTTTATCTTTTCCAGTACATAATCTTTTTTGACATTTAAAATAGATTTATTTCGATTTAAATGCTAAACCCTACCAGGCTATTAAATATTATTGTTCCTCCCATATAACTTTTTATTAAAATTTTAATAATTCACATCCTAGATTAAAATACTCGAATGTAAAAACCAATTTTAACCGGAATTAAGCAGAAAATCGGACAAAACATAATGCGTTTCGCCGGTCATCGAGGCCTTTATAGAAAGCACTCGACGCTGTGCCGTTCACATATACAAACACAGCCTCAAAAGCGCGCGTTTCAGTAGAGCCATCCGAATTCTCGGTTCGTAAATTTAATCTTTATTATTTCTACATGATTTGTTTCATCTCAATCGAATTTTTCATTATCCAGCAAAGTTAATCGCCATGGCGTAACGGACAGTTTGTCCAATTTTCCGGATACGGCCGTTTTTGCCGTTGTAATGTCTATACGCAAAAAACCGCCTTTTTCGTAGGTTTGCTAAAAATCAAACGCATCTCTACACTAAAAAAAATAATTTGTGAATTTAATAATAATATTGATGGTTATTTCTTGCCACAGATTATTGTAGTAAATTTACAATCCGATCTTTAATTTTACAACTCGTTTGCAAAATCGCTGTATGACTAATTTGTGGCATGTATGTAAATATGTTATGATATATCTTTATATTCACCAATATCCTTTGTGAATTTATGTAAAAAATGTGTATCTCATAGTAAATTTACTTATTCATTGTAAATTTACCTTTTAAAATCGCCAACTTCTTGTACTATTACTATAGAATAACAACAAATTTAAACATTTTATTATAGTGAATTTACAATTTATAATTTTATAATTTGGCTTGCCTGAAAAAAATTCTTTTATCATCCTTTTACTATCGATAGTTGCGCCTCGGTGCACAGTGGGGTATTTGACACAGATAGTTGATCGAATTTTTTTTATGTAGACCTTATATAAATTATTGCTATTTTCAATTAAAGAGGAAATAATATGAACAAAATAAAGGATAATTCGTCGATTCTAAAAAATAAAGAAAAATCACTGTTCCAGTGTTTCCAGTGTGTTCCAGTGTTCACTGTTCCAGTGTGTTCCAGTTTTGTTCAGTCAATGCAACTAATGCCAGTAGTAATATCGCAACTAATACTACTAATGCTACGACTGATCCGCGAGCAATGCCCATACCACTAAAGTCGCTACTAATGCCAAATTGTGCTATACTGCTAATGGCACTAATGCGATTGCTTTGTACACAACAATGCCATCGCGGTTTACACCTCGCATTAGTATATCACTGATTGGCAGATTAGAGGAAACCAAGAATGTTTTTCTCATTTTATTAGCAAAATCGCAAAAAGTCACAGTATTTTATTTTACTGTATGAGAGCCCAATGTTTACTAAGTAAAACAAATATAGACAATATGCTGAATTCTTCGAAATGCGCAACTAAATTGTAAAAACTTTAACTATAATAAAAGTGTCACAAATTTAATCAAATTTTCTGAAAGCCTAACGTTTTTAGTAGCCTATTTTTTAGTTGCATAAAAAAATCGTTTGTATAGAGAATATCAAAATAAATAGTAGGTTTTTGTAGAATAGATACCTGCAGCTTGCTGAGCCATTATCAATCAAAACAATAATATAAACGTAAAAAGAGCACAAGAACAACAACAATTTATAATTTTAAACATAAAATTTAGCCATTTACCTCTTATCTGTGAGAAGCAACAACCTTGACGTTTCGTTGAAACAAATGAATGCAACTAAACACACCCATAGCAACGCCATTCATGGCAGACATGATTTAACTTATCATTTATCTTTTTTTGGGAAATCTTAAACACATTTGCTTTTTCGAATTTCGATCACCTTTTTCATGCTAATACCCCACCGTGCGGTGGTACGAAAGTACTATACCATTGCACGCAGGCCGCTATCTCCCGTTCGGGACTTAATATCTAACCGATACTTTCCGGCAAGTCGGAATTAACTATCTCTGCGCTGTGGTTGTCATTTTGTGGATCTGTCCAAGCTCACCTGATGATGGAGTAGGGCTCCGAAACCGGTAGTGAGAGCAGGTTAATCCACATTATGACAAACACAGCGTAGAATTAAATTTCTATATCAGCAGTTAAGTGGCAAGAATCCTTATATAATTTTATTAATAAAAAGTTTTTCTTCCTGTAAAGACATTGTATAATTTTAAATTTATTAACATAGCACATGCAATGCAAATATTTTCTATATAACAAAATTTTCAGTAAACTTATTAATACAAAACACACCTTCTATTCAGAAAGTTTGAATATATTCTTGGTTGTTAAAGACTCGTGACTTTCGTATATAATTTGTTAAGTACCTGTTACTTAAAATATCATTAAATATTTACTAAAATGTTAGAAATTGAAGTGGAAGTAGTGCAAGTATTGGAAATAAATTAATCATAAATTGATAATGAAATATGAGACTATTTAATATAATCATTTTTCAATAACAACAATGATTGATATTTATTATAATAAAGAACCAGAACTAGTAAATAAGGGCAACGGCCCAGCTACGTCGAAACACCGGTTCCTATTAGAACACCGAAGTTAAGTGACGTAAGGCGATACTAGTGGATGGACGGGTGACCGGTTCGAAACTCTGTATTGTGCTGTTGTCCAATAAAGGCAAAAGTCTAAAATATATTGACACACACTGCTCATTCACGCGGGTTCGAGGCCGGATGAGATATCTCGTGAGTAAGAGTCGATTTAGACACTTGCCAAGTCAGTAGGCCATTGACCATAATATGGCCGAAGACCGCGGTTCGGATTCCGCGTAAACAAAGTAAACCCCGTCCAGATTAGCCCTGGCAGCAAAAAGGAGACGTTAACTGAAATCTTTACATTTTTACTTTACTAGTAAATAAACTTTGTATATTTTATAGCAATAAATAGGAAGTATAATTTTAATAATAATAAAAATATTATTTTTTCTTTACCATTTGTCATATCATTTCATAAATTTATGTCCTATCTTCAAAAGAAATAAAACGCTAAATCAAACTCTGGTGAGATATAAAAAAATCAGTTATATTCGTCATAATATTAAATTATAAAAGGAACGAATGAAAAAGTCACGAAAAATTTTATAAAGTTTGTGCCATTAACTGATCGCAAACAAGATCTTTAAGTATTCAGCAGAATTGATTACTTTATAATGTCCCTCCGCGTTTTCTTGTAACCTGGTGTAATTTATGTTAATAGCCCTATCAAAATTTAATTTACTATTTATTAAACCTGCTGAAAATCGTAATGGTTAATTTGGAATCAGTAAATTAAGTATCAAATTTAATTTACTGATTCCAAATTAACTATTACAAAGTTAGTTTATTTCATTTAAATTAAATTTGAAATTTAATTTAAATAAAATAATTTATGATATATTAATTAACAGCAAATATGACAACTGCTTAATTAGAAGGTCATTGTTTTCGTTATTTTTTATAATTAAACAAACATAAGCAGTTACCTATATCATCTACATTATTTTTAAGTATATCTAATTTTTATATTTTTATTTTTTTTACATATAGTCTGTCTACATAAATACATTTACCCTTAGAATCTCGCTCCACTATGACGAGGTCGAAATATAAAACCATTGAAAATTCTAGCGCTGTTGTCAGATGGTTCTTATTATCACGTTATTATCGCCAAAAAGCATTAAGTTGAGCAAAAGAATCGAAAAAGCTTTAAATACTTGAGGCGTCAAGTTGCAAAACCCGTCCTATCGCCCACATGTTGTTTCGAGATAATAAGCAAAAACTGTTAATTTACAAGAAAACGTGTCCATTGATTGGAATCATTGTTTTGTATCTCGTTTTTCTAAAAATAAAAATTAATATTTAATTTCTAAACAAAAAAAAACACAAAAATAATTCGGATATGGCGGGTTTTGTTACAGTATGATGCATATTGGCTATGTGAAATGAAGAACGTTGTCATTTTATATGTAATTTTTTTATGGGAACTGTCATTGATCGTCATTTCCTAGCCAACTGGACGCAGTTTTTTTTTCGATTATACGGTATTTGCATCGTAACTTGATTTATTAAATATACTAAATAATTAAAATTAAGAAAGGATTTGAAAAGACGTCAGAAGTAATATTAAATTTATGAAAAAATGCGAGCAACTTTGCAACGAGAAGTAAGTAGTGCAGTATAATTCTATATATTTTTATAAAATGCTTTCAATTAATCTACATATTATGCTGCCAAATTTTTACTTCGATACAAACTACCGTTCTCCTGAGAGCTTCCGCGGCGTATGAGAGGCACCACACTGTATACGTAAAAATTAGGTTACGCTTAAAAATACGATAAGAGTAATAAACATGCAGACGGATCTTAGACTATTAGTGAGAGGGACTTTTGATGTAGTGAGAGGGACTGAAAGACTGTTAGTGAGAGGGACTGAAACATATGGGTAAAACCAAAACTAATATTTAAACCTGGATTCTTTAATAGAAAAAATTACGGTGGATTCAAATATATAAATCAATTCTAATCGCAAATAATTTATTACTAGAAAAATAACAACTAAAATAGTCATAATCATACATGAAAAATAATGCTGAATCAAGTTTACACTTGATAACGGTCAGTGATACTTCTGACCGAAGCGTTGTCTAAGCAAAATAAATAAAGACAATGGAAGACCGAAACTTTAAATTTTATATAAAAAATAACGTTTCTGCTTATTTATTATTATTATTATTTAGTAAGCAAAGCAAAAATGTCCATTAACGTACAAACTGGATAAAATTTTCTCACATTTATGTCAGCATGAGAAACAACAATATGGCGATATTATTATATTTTGGCAGTTTAAGCAGAATCGTGGTTAATCAATTACCCAACTTTTTAGAACACCCTGTATGATTTTTTAAAAAATTTCAAAACTCGCGTTTTCCCGAAAGTCTAACCGTTTTTTAAATAAAAGATATTCTAATATTTGAGGGGTGGTTTCACCCCCTTAGAATTCGAGTTTCGACAAATCCCTTCTAATCGAACCTCTACACCCTAAAGTCAATCCATTTTCCAAAAATCAGCTTTTTACGTCAAGGGCTTTAAGCAGGATCGTGATTAATCAATGACCAGATTTTTCGAAACACCCTGTATACATTGTTAAAAAATCTTAAAATATGTAAAAAACAAAATAAAATATACGTGTTTAAGCGTTATTTCGGAAACTTGGCCGTTTTTTAAATAAAAAATATTGTAATATTTGAGGGGTGGTTTCACCCACTTCGAACTGGAATTTCGAAAAATCCCTTCTTATCGAACCTCTACACCCTAGAATCAACCTGTATGCCAAAATTGAACTTCTTACGTTGAGTGGTTTGAGCAGGATCGTGATTAATCAGGGAGTCAGTCACTTAAGGATTTTATATATTAGTCTAGATAAATATAATACCTTTTTATTGTTAAATTCCCTTGACTTTCCTCAGTTACTAAAACCCTGTTAACCTTCAACAGAACTTTTTTTTCAGGGATTTTCAAAAGTAAGTAAAGGAGAAAACCCTTGGTAATCATTAAAACATATTTATGTGGAAATACTCAATTTCTGACGTATATTTTTATGTATTATCTAAGTCAATATTATTGATATATTATGATAGATTATGATATAGTTGACAATAAATTATATACTTGTAAAAAAAGACGGCAGATGAATTTTTTTCCGCGAGAATATAAATAGATAGAGAAGATCATTTATAGAGTAAATAATTGATAAATATGTTTGTTAGAGTAACAGGTTAATTAGATATTGGTATTTTATAGAAAATTAATTTTTTTAATTACCTATAGCCTCATTCAGAACCTCGAAATCAGTGGAATAAATTAGTAGTTTCAATTAGCCGTAGAAGTTTGTTCATCTAATTTTAATGTAAGCATTCAGAACGGCATAGTTAATAGTAGTAATTTTATAATTAGTGGTAGCACTTATTGAAAAAAGTTACCAAGTTAACAAACTTTTGACTTTTCCACTAATTATACTTCAAAATTGGCGAGGAATGTCATTTTAGCCTTTGATTATCACCCGTCAAGAAAAATTTTGGTTAGATATCAAAATGTTTATTGTTTTATAAACTAAATATTATGCGTTCTCTTTGGATACATCAGACTACCGCAAGCTGTTGCTAGGATGTTTTATTAATTTTAATTGTATTGTAATTGCAAATAGACATTGCGAATGATCGTAAACTAAAAAGTATAAAGTGTAATTGAAACCACTAATTTATTCCACTAATTGGGATGTTCTGTATGAAGCTTATGCGTTACAAAGTGATTTTTTTATCATGTTAACCAATAAGGAATCATTTAAGACAATCTAAGTTATCAGCAAATTAAAATTACTTTTATCCTTTTATGTGCATAACATATTAATTTAAATTATTTGTTAATAAAAAAGACTTGTTTAATTAGTATTTGGTATAGAGAATCAAAATTAAAATAATTGTAAAGGAGATCAAAAACGGGTAACTCCACTTTAAAAAATTTGTAAGGTTGTTTTCTGGTAGAGAATGAACCAATTTTGCAATTCTGTCGACATTTTCCAAAACTATTAATACAAAAGTGGTGAAATTTATTGTGTTGAGGCCATAAATCAATGGAGCCATATTAGGAAAGGTAATATCCATCGTATTAGTATTAATTTCGTGCCATTATGATTTTCAGCTTTAACAAAATTTATAATAAAAATAATACCATTACAACAATAATAAATCCAATTTAGTTTATCGATTTATTTTTATTTTAATCCAATTAATCTTGATTATCGTATTCTGCACCTACGAGTACCATTATTTCAGTATCTACAGTGTTCTCAAGCATCAAGCCGGCACTCCAAATTATTAACTTAACATTCATTTAGCCGTTAATTAATTGTAGCCATAGAACTGCGTTCGGATACATATTACTTAGCACGTGGCAACTTTCATAACCACTATAAATTAAAATCATTTTACTCGAAAATTGCGGCAAACAAAATCTGAGGTAATTTGTATTTGTAATGATATAACTTATTAAAATGATAAATTATTTTCATATTCAAATAACGTTAGCTATTATTCTTATTTTATTATTTCAGGTTTATTTTAGTTTTTCTGAAAATAGAATCCTTTCCACCTAATTTAAAAAGTTAACTAATTTATATTTTGGATTATAACTGCGCAATTATGATAACATAATTTTTTCATAATTTTTATAACTTACTTTTATGGACACTTTCATATCCGATCCGCTGTCCCTAATATACAGTTAGTGGTAGTTATTGACCTAACGAGTATCTAAATCAACTCTTAATCAGGAGATATTCGATGTCATAGAGCCTCTAACCGGTGTGTATGAGCAGTATTTGTCTATCAACAGATTGCAGCAGATGCCATGACGTGACAGAGTTTAATGTAAAAATACTATAAAACATGCCTGTAAATATGCCTGAAGAGGCCTACAAGTTACTCTTCCTACAGTGCCATACTCTACATATAGTAGATAAAGCGACCATACTGGCTAAGGATCGAACAAAGTACCATCCTATCTCTCGCACCGCAGCTCGACACACTATAGTGTGACCAACGGATCTGTAGCTACGGGGTATCAGCAGGGGAACGCAGTTGTAAACAAAACACGCCCAATTTCATTCATAAAATAGGCATGGGAGTACGGTGTTATATGAAAATAATGTGTATCATAAATATAATACTCAGATTAATAATTTTTTTCAAAAAACTTTATGCTGTTTGAATCGTTACTGTTGAGTTAGCAGATAAACACTAAAAGCTTTTATTAAAGCTCCCTTAAATATTTTAAATCATTTTATTATTGTATTGTTAATATAATAGAAGAAATAATTACAGCTGGGGATTGGAACATTTGGTGTTACACAGCAAAATAAAACACTAAATCAGTACAATACACCAAAACACTTTTAATTTTACACTGGACGCACGGGATAAAGCAAGCGAATAGGAAAGGCGTAAAAGCCATGGCAACCGCGTGGCAACAAATCCTGTGACGTACTTCGCCAATCATGTTCGATGAATAGGCGGCCATGCGCGGCGATGCCGGTTTGCCAATTATATCGTTGAAAAATCTCAACTTTCATAATAAGCAGATTATACAGAATGAAAGAAATATGTTATTAAATAAAACATATCGAACAATATGAACTACGTTAAAATTCCTTAGTAATATACGTCAGAATATATGCTAAACACATTATATATAATAAAAATATATTAAATTTATAGTTCATGTCTGGCAATTTTGCAATTTTATAGATAAACGTGGCAATATCGATTTTTTTTTCTCGCATTCCTTCCGTAGCTTCAGATCCGCTGGTCAAACAGTACTGCTTGCGCTGCGGCCGGCCACTACACAACTAACACACAAGTTACTCAGAAATAGGATAAAAATGCTTTCAAAGATAGTAGATACTTGCAGCTCCTGTGTCAAATGGAAAAAACTACAGCTGTTTGAAGAATCAAACAAGGATATAAGAATATTTTGGCAATATATTATAACTTTCCTTTACTAAAACTAACCAACTTCCGAATGATTTCTAGACTGAACATTAGTAATAAACTAAAAAAATATAGTAATATAGTCTAATAAACTAAAATATATTTTTTACTTTTTCTTATTGGTAAATTTTTCAAAACATTAAAATATTCTTAAATTTATATTTAGTTGCTTTTTACTACTTATACTAATAATGCTATTATTCATTAGATGAAGGAATAAAAGGTGTGGTGGCATTACTTTGACAATAAAACAATACAAATGCGCAAAATTGGCAACGTAACCATATATATAATTTGGACATTAATATCACCCTGTTTGACACTATCTTTATTGAAAGCGTATTCTTCTTTTTCGCGTACAATTATTTCAACATCTGCAGTAATATTTTTTTTTGCATCAAGTCAATACATCAATAATCCAATATATTAACAAATAAGCGTTAATTTATTGCAGCCATAGGCCTGCATTCGAAATCGTATTGCTTAACAAGCGGCAAATTTTATAATCGAATATAAATTCTAGTCCTTTTGCTCGAGAATTGCGGCAAACAAAATTAAATTTGACAAAATTTATATTGGTAATGGTATGCTTTTGCGAATTAATATCGAATAATTACACACGGTTAATATAAAGCCTAAAATAATTTAATAACAGTTATTGAATTATTATTATTTAATTTTATTTTATTACTTTTATTATATTAATGCCTTTCTAATAAAATATATTACAAAATATTTTTAGCAATTTTAGCCCAAATTAAGAATTTTTTATCGTAACTGGCAAACAAAACGAAAAATAAAAAAACGAGAATAACTCCGATAGTAATTTTAGTTTACTGTGGTACATTTGATTGTTGGTTTAATAAGACAATAAACAATACAATACCAGTGATACCATTGCAAAGCTCACGATTCAAATGTAACGGGGATAACCAAAAATGTAGGTGGTGGAACAAGAGCCGTTGCGTTGGGGCATTACTATGAAAATAAAATACAAATGCGCTACGCGTCCGAATCATTATCAGCGCGGTAACGATTTCGATACATTCGGATGATTTTAGTGCAAGAGCAATTTACCCATGTTTGTCATTAACTCTATAAAAAGCTTATTCTGTAATGTTCTTTTGCTAGCGTTCGATAACAAACAATACTTCGATAATTAAAATTACTAATGTTCGTTTAGCAGCTAATTTATCATAGCCATAGAACTGATTTCGAACATAGTTCGCCTAAGTGAATTGCGGTAAATTTATCTGTGACGGTATGATTAATTAAATGTCTAATAATTAATTTAATTTTATATTTTTAGCCGACCATACCAACAGGTATGGTAGTCTATTAAGATCGGCATTTTTTTTAATTTCACTCAAAATGAGTTACTTGGGTCATAAATGACCTAAATACAAAATATTTTCATGGTGTCTGTCTGTCGGTCTCTCTGTCTGTCTGTAAAAACCGGTAAACCGATTTTAACCAAATTTGCCACAAAAATACTGTGGCACCCGAGAATCCGACCATTAGTTTTTGGTAGGAGTGGGGGGTTGGTAAGGGGGTATGGGAGGGGGTTAAAAATTTTAAGAAATCGTAAAATACAGTAGCCAAAAATACAGTAGCTAGCGAAACGCGGTTCAATTTAAGTTTAGGAATAATATTTGCAACGAAGTATGTAATAACATCAAAATCAGTCAAAGTTGCAGTTTTTGAGATAAAAAAAATTGGAAAAATTCCTTTACTTTGAAACTAAAAGAACTGACTACCAACTTTTTATTAACATATTTCAGTATGGGCGGCTATACGGGCTTCCCGGCGCCAATTTTTTTAATCCTTATGAAAGACATAAACAAAAAATGTAAAAAAAATAAGGCTTGATTTTGGTATTACGTGAGTCCTGCACTGGTCCGTCTTGGTCTTTGTCTTGCTGATTTATCGCTAGTCCTTGAAGACCAATACTAGTGTTGCTCATCACTAAAAATAATTCATATAATACCCATATTCTTAACTTAATGATTATACGGAATCCGACATTAGTGCATCGGGCTGCTAGAATAAAAAACTTGGGAATTTTGTTTAAGTGCCAACCTATAGTATGTACGAGGATGTCATGAAAACATCTTAACTTCTATAGGGTGGCACAAAAAAAATATTAAAAATACAAGAACTGTCCTAAAATCAAAACTATATTAGGTACTTACTTTAGATGATCTGTATTTAATTTGCTATAAATATGGTAATCGTAAATCATACAGGAAGTTTAAAAGTATACCCTTAACTTTCTAAATTATAAATAATATAAGAAGAAAAATTATAATATTAATTTTTCTTCTTCTTGTTTAAATGGAACTCCTCCGTATATTATTTTTTCAATAGATGGAGAATTAAAAAATAAACATTTATTGTATTTAGAGTATTTCTTATAGACTTTTAAGGGTTTCGTAGATATTCGCGGTTTTATATTTCATATGGCATTTTCCGCAGTAATTTTTTATCAAAGCCACTCAATGATTTTTCGCTCGTATTTTACCATTGGAAGAGCCATATGAAATAATACTTCGTGTATCTGCGAAACCAGCCAAAATTTAAAATACTTTAAATACAAAAAATGTTCATTTTTTAACTCTCCATTTAATAAAAAAAAATAATATACAGGGTGTTCCGTATAAAAAAGCAACAAAGAAATACAATTTTATATTTATCCCTCTGTGATTTATGATTACGATATTTATAGCAGAGTAAGTATAGGAGGACTATCTAAAGTAAATACCTAATATAGTTTTGATTTCAGGACAGTTCTTGTATTTGCAATAATTTTTTAAGGAAGGTAGAATTATATATATTTTTTATTAATTTATGAATAGATCTCCGAAATTATCGAAGTAATCGAGTACGTAAAGTGATCTGAAATGAAGCCAAAAACGCAATAAGATACAGGGCCAAAAAACATCATCCCGATCCACTCACACTTTTTTGAGTCACCCTATATACGTTAAAATATTTTTCTGAAATACATACTCGTACATACTTACAAAATTGTTAAATTTTTTATTCTAGGAGCTAAAGATGCCTAACGCACTATTGCCGAATCCTGTATATTAAAAAAGTTGATACAAAATATATGTATTATGGATTGTTTATGGAAACTTTTTTTAATATTTATTCATCTGAATTAATATCACAAACATACTTTTTGTTGTATATTTTTTCTTGTTTCGTGCATTAGATGCTTCACGTGACATTAATTGTACATTTCAAACATTCCCAATAAGCAGCTGGTCCTTGGTTGATTGTAATTAAAGGGAGAGTTGCCAGTAGAAACGCAATTTCAGGCAAATTACTGACAACGCAAGCGGTTCAGCTCGTAAAGCTCTTTGAACGCACAAACTGAAACTACCAATTTATTTTTTTGTTCAGTCACAGAGGAAGACATAAAAGATGTGTTTAAAAAGGTCTCCCGTTAGAATGGACCGGACGGACGGTTGGCAAAATCATGCCACTTATTTTCTGATTGAAATTTTATTTTATTTATTTATTATTTCATTTAGCGCATGGCCATTACGACGCATTAAAAAATTATATATGACAAACATAAAAAAAATCACAAACAAATATCTAGACATTTTACATACAGGGTGGCGCACTTCATTCGCCTCGGTTGATTATACGAAAACGGAAAGATGTAGAAACAAAATATTTTATGGGTATATGTGGGGAGGTAATGTGCACAATTTAACATTATTTTGAAATGTACAGGGTGTTTCAGAACTAAGATCCACACCAAAGTTATATTTTTTCTTAAAGAACACCCCGTATTTTATTTAATTTTTGGATTCTTGGGCCCAAAAAAAGGTATTTATTATAAGGGTTAAATATGTTTAAAATCTTTGGTTTTTGAGATATTAAAAGATATTTAAATTTGCATGCTACAATATAATAGATTATTAACACCCTGTACATTACTTTTCAGAATTAGTTCTTGTGCGGGTTTAAAGGTAGAGAAATAAACTTTACAGAAAAATGTTATTCCTTCTTTAAGTGTATACAGGGGTATCAAAAAATGCTGGTCTATTTTAAATATTTATTTTACATAAAAACTTCGTTATTTTAAATGCAACACTATGTATTTTTTAAATAAGTCGAAGCAGATTTAAATGCTCTTTCAAACTATATTAGGGTTTCCTATACCTATCTGGCTCAGATTTTGAATAAAAAGCAATTTTTCAATAAAATTGTTATCAAGATGGCTAGTGGTGTCATGGCAAGTTTCTAGTGACAGTTAGTAGCTATTTTCAAAATCGAAATTAGTTTATCGACTTATTTAAATTTATACCAGTTTACTTTTATTTAATTTATCTGCAATAGTTTAATAAATAATATTTATTAAATATATGTGTTTATTATTTTATCAAGAAAAACGAAGAAGTAGTCTTTGAATTATTTTACGATACATGGATTTTCTATAAAAGGGCCAATTACGGCAAATTCATTTTCTTCACTTCCAACGACAGATTTCTGCTTAATAGGTTTTTTATAAACCACACTACCAGGCGAAATAGGACAATAAGTTTTTCAAAGAAACTCTTATCAGGAAGATTCATATTTGGATATCTTTGAGCATAAGCCCTTGGGGCCAAGAAGCAATTTTCCTCACAAAATAATATCACTAGTAACATATTTGTTCGTTCCGCCAGCAGATACTGCTTTATTTTTCTTGATATGATAATGAATACTTACTGATTAAACTATTGTAGGTAAATTTAAGTAAACTGTTATAAATTATAAATAATAATGTCCATAAACTAATGTTGACTTTGAAAATAGTTACAAACTGTCACTAGAAAATTGCCATGGCGACACCAGCCATCTTGATTACAATTTTATTTAAAAATCGTTTTTTATTCAAAATCTGAGCTAGATAGGTATAGGAAACCCTAATATAGTTTGAAAGAGCATTTGAATCTGCTTAGATTTATTTAAAAAAATACAGGGTGTTACATTTGAAATAACAAAGTTTTTATAAAAAATATATCCTTAAAATAGATCAGCAACTTTTGATAGCCCTGTATAAATTTAAGGAATAAATACCATTTTCAGTAAAGTTTATTTCTCTACCTTTAAACTCAGCATAAGAATTAATTCTGAAAAGTAATGTACAGGGTGTTAATAGTCTATTCTACTGTAGCATGCAAATTTAAATATCTTTAAATATCTCAAAAACTAAAGATTTTAAACATATTTAACCCTTATAATGCCTTTTTTGGGCCCAAGAATCCAAAAATGAAATAAAATACCGGGTGTTCCATAAGAAAAAATATAACTTTGGTATGGGTCTTAGTTCTGAAACACCCTGTACATTTCAAAATAATTTTCAATTGTGTACATTGTCTCCCCACATATACCCCTAAAATATTTTGTTTCTACATCTTTCCGTTTTCCTATAATCTACCGAGGCGAATGAGGTGCGCCACCCTGTATATTAGATGTCAATTAAACTTTTAGTTACGTAATCGAGGTCGCAATTTTTAAATACATTGTTGCCAACTAATTGCCATTGTTGCCACATATTCGGCGCCGTGCTGATTAACTGGAATTTAAATTAATAATCCAAACTATTAACAAATGAACGCTAATTTATTCAGGCATAGGCCTGCATTCGAATATGTATTGCTTAACACGCCGCGAATTTTATAATCGAATATAAATTCTAGTCCTTTTGCTCGAGAACTGCGGCAAACAAAATTAAATTTGACAACATTTGTATTGGGAAAGGTATGCTTTTGCGAATTAATATCGAATTTATATACACGATTAATATAAAGCTTGAAATAATTTAATAACGTTTACTCAATTATTATTATTTAATTTTATTTCATTACTTTCATTATATTAATTTCTTTCTAATAAAATACAGGGTGGTCCGAACTGTATTCCGGAAACTTCGGGAGCATATTCTGCAAATAAAAATAAGTAAAAAAGTTCGTATTAATGTATGTCCTAAAATGCTTAGTTTCGGAGATACAGGGTGTAGAAGTTTCATTTTTACTGTGATTTTTTCCAATTAATTTCTGAAGTAACGTCAATATTTTGATAAAAATTGATGTTTGAGAGTTTTTTGACATGAGAAATTTGATTTTGATGTCAATATGCCTCCTATTTAGGGCACCACCTATTTGTGTTTTAAATGATTTGAAGAGTGCTAACTTTTCGTCCGTACCTGTATAACTAGCGAGTGAAAAAATATACATTTACGACGTTTTTTACATAACAAAGGTCCTCGTTACTTGGTCTTGGTAAAAATCGCTACGAGTAATGGTTATCGAGATATTTGGAATCGAATTAATCAATACCAATCATCATCTTTGACATAAATTAAACATGTTGACTAAATAGTTTTTAGACTGAAATCATCAATTTGAAATGTTTTTGTGGGAAAGGTTCAACAGAAACTGTTTTATCAACATTTTTTCGAAGAAATATTTGTGATTAATTTAAAAAAATAAACGTTCCCAAATTTATCATATCAGTCAAATAACTATCTACTCAACATGTTTAGTTTTTGTCAATAATGAGATGTATTGATTATTTTCATTCTAAATATCCCGAGAACGGTTGCTCGTAGCCATTTTTACCAAGAGACATTTTTTACGTAAAAAAATCACGGAAATATATATTTATACAGGTATGGGCGAAAAGTTATTACTTTTAAAAACAGTTAAAACACATGTATGTGGCGCCTCCTATATATACCCAACAAACATTTGAAGTTTTAATTATGTTAAATTAACCACCTGGACTATTATTGACCAACTGGAAAATGGTCGAAATTTCCAAGAATTGACGTTAAAATTCCCAAAGTGGGGAATAAAACTAAAGTAAAGTTAAAAACAGGTTAACAGGTTATAATGGCTTGTATGAAATATGGGCTCTGAAGTCAAAAATAACCGACCTGAGGTCATAACATAGTCAAATGGAGGTAAATTTTACTAAAAATAGTCCCAATTTACACTACCTACATTTTAACATGGGAAAGAAAGAAAATGAATAAGGTAAAGTATTTTTCTTTTTAATATGTCTAAGTAAATGAATTTCCCAATAATGAACCAGGAAGACAAACAAGTGTAGTAATAACTGGCATGGCCGTTTGAACATTAATCCAATATGGATGAAATACCTACATATCTGTACCTCCTAGTAAATGTAAATAAGTTATAGGTAGGAAGTGGATTACTGGATTCGCAAGATAATTATGTCTGCGGAGAAATTTTTTCTGTGAGATGTAAACTAAATATATAGTATTTTCAACATTTAATTTTAGAATAAATCGTTACTTTCAAGCTTCTAACCTACCTTTTTTTCAGCTAACTTCATTGGCACACTTTTAAAGTTCTTAATTAGTTAATTTAACTTGTGGTAGGTAGTATTATTCATAAACGTCTGTTTATTTTTCTCAACATTTTAGAACAATATCACAAAAATGAACAATATCAAAGAAAATGGTCACCAATGGTGTTTTTAACTATTCGTCTATGAAGTTAGGTTTTTCATAATTTTAAAACCTTAAAGTCCGCTTTCTTTTTATGTGGTTAAGATTTCTTTAAATTAATAACCTCAAAGGTCAAGATTTCTTGCTTAAGGTATTTTTCCTTCGAGGTGCAAGTTAAAAAATGGGCTATATTAGGTCGAAGATCATTTCTCAAAGGCCTGACTTTTGGAGTATCGCCGGTAAAACAGAAAATGACAGACAGTTGACAATGATATTTTATGCTAAGTTCGGTAATTACATCTTCGAGCAATCCGATTAACTTTTCACAGTGTAATCATGTGTCCTAAAATGAGAATATTTATTGAGAGTCACGTGACATGTAAAATTTTTATCCTTTTGCTAGCCGATGCAATTACCGAACTGGCCCAAACTAGAACACTAACTGACTAGAAAACCAAATTAGTTTTCTTTGCTTATTATTTGTAAAAGTTTTGTGTTTTGGAATTGTGAGTGTTATTACAGAGGACTTTTTGTTTTATTGCACATAATGGACACGTTTAAGATTGTGTCAGTAATAAAAAAGAAACGCATTGAATATTCTTTCGTTCCTCACCAGGAACAAGGTAATGTGCTATGACGTATTAATCCCTCGAAAACTATTTTAAACGGAAATCACCTCCAGAAAATTAAAAGGTAATTTTTAACCTGCCGTATGTCTGACTTTCTCCCAAGTCAAAAAACTAAGTTACTTTTACCTTTGAAGCATAATACCGACTTATTTTAACCTAACTTGAAAACCAAACAAAACCTTCGACCCCCGAGACAACTTTGAGGTTATAATAAAGTAACATTTGACCTACTTTAAGTCTCTCTAGTCTTAATGCCCTCAGTAGGTTATCAGTAACTAGATTTTAACAATGCCAGCTAACTCCAACGTTGCTACTTTTCAAAGGCATAATTTTAGGTTATTATTAACTAGTTTACGACCTCATTTTTAGATTTCTCGCACTTTATTCCCTACAAGAAATTTATTAAGTAAAATATAAGTAAAAGTCAACCAAATAGTGGTTAATTTTCCGTGGTCAATATTTTTTTCTCCTTCCTATGCTACTTGGGTAGGAGTCATATTGACATCAAAATCAAATTTATCATGTCAAAAAAACTCCCAGACACTAAGTTTCATCCAAATACTGACTCTACTTCACAAATTATTTGGAAAAATCGAAATAAAAATGAAACTTCTACACCCTATATTTCCGAAACTAAGCATTGTCCGACATACAATTATACGAACTTTTTTACTTATTTTTATCTAAAGAATATGCTGCCGAAGTTTCCGGAATACAGTTCGGACCACCCTGTATATATTTTTATTGTTTTTGTAGTTTCATTGTCATTGTTATTATGACGAGTTTATTGAGATGATTTTAATTCCAATAGTTGACGATGGACTTAAAACTATCTCGGCTAGAATATCTCTCAAAAAAAAAGCATGACTCTTCAATGACAGTGACATTACAAAAACACTAAACATTATTTCATAAATTTGTTGATTAGGACCAAAAAAGGCATGCTTTTAATGCTAAAATTGCTAACAAAAAAACCATTGAGAAAAGATGCACCTTGATGATAAAGTGGTTTCTAAATTTCTTATTATGTTAAACCTCTCCACAGAGTGTTTCAAAAATATGGCAAAATATGAAATTTTTGTTCTCCCTCTTATAGTAGGCAGATGTAGACTTTATTTCTTATTTTTAATACAGGCTACAAACTCACATAATTTAGCATACTAGAGCAAAATAAATTGAATTTTAACATACATGTATTTTAACCCTTAACTGGTCCGGCGTCGTCTGACAGACTACGCCAAATAATTAACTCATTCTCATTAGTTACTTGAACCTACAAGATTGGCGTTCCAGCTAATCCTCCCCCTCAGGGTCAACAACTGTTAGCCATATTTATGCCCAAACTGGATTAGTTTTTTAGAAGTTCTGGCAGAAGTTACTTAAGCCGTAGTCTCTCAGATGACGCCGGACCGTTTGTGTAAGATTTTGTGTGTGACAAACTTTTGTAAAATATGGTCGGGCCTTCAAAAAGAGTGCGTTTAGGAGACTCTAGTTATGAAGAAACTCTATTAAAATTATATGATGAGGACTGTGACAGTGACAATATGACAATCTGCCAAACAAATGCGTTTGACAATGTCAAATATTCCACGAGAAATACACTTTACAATTGGTAGAATACTTTCAATTCCTGTACAACCAGAATATGCCTACGGAGATATTCTTATCCTATAGAGTTCTTATCCTA
>NW_022147535.1:1025311-1054397 GCF_002938485.1 Sitophilus oryzae
ATAATTGTCTTTTCAAAAGGCTCTTTTCATTTTAAAAGGCATATATGTGGAGTTCTACCTCGAAAAGCAGCTACAATAATTTCTCTGATATTGTCGACAATAGTTGGTCGAATTTTGTAAACACTGTCTTTAACATACCACATAAAAAAACCAGACTAGATAATATCAAGAGCATTTAAGTATTCTATTAATTGGTGAATGCATTGTGCATTCTAACTAATAGAATCATATCAGTTCTCTCTAGACATAGGATAAGATTGCATTTTCGGCAAATTTCTGAGAAATTTTTTTGTTTTAACTGACACAAAATGATAACTAGTTATTAAAGTTGGACTAATTAGACAGCAATGTTGAAGTAACGTCAGACCCATTTTACAGCCACCTAGATTTTATCAAATAATAAAGATCTACTCAGATCAAATCATGTAAATGAAAATATCTAGGAAAATATTTGTTTGAGGGGTAGGCAACCTCAATAGTATTTTGAAGAGATATGAATTCTCCATTGAGTACCGGAATAATATACTGGGTGTTCCGTTTAAAATAAAAGAGTAACATGCTTTTAAAGGTAACTAATGTTCAATATTAATTTTGTCTCAATCTGTATAACATTTTGGACCAAGTTTTAATTTGATTTAAAGTACAATAGTTAATGTAACTACATATTAGGCTATACTGGGTAAATTCCAATTTAGGTAGCTTTTATTGTAATTTAAAAATTGTTCTTTATGTCTAGAAAATGTTAAATATGTCAAAAACCTTACATTTTAGTCATATACTTCTCTTATAAAACTCACGTTTATTTTTTTCCCAGAATCCGAAAATCAATTAATATATAGGGTGTTCCATTACAAAAAACAGAACTTTGATATGTAACTTTTTTGGCGACACCCTGTAGAACACTCTATATTTTTAAAAAGTGGTCTGAATTAACCTACATATGCTCACAAAATTTCATTTCAATACTTAGTGTCGTTATCCTTGGAGCCTCCGCGGCGTATGAGAGGCGCCACCCTGTATTTGATGTCAATTAAACTTTTAGTTACGTAATCGAGATCGCAATTTTTAAATACATTGTTGTCAACTAATTGCCATTGTTGCCACATATTCGGCGCCGTGCTGATTAACTGGAATTTAAATTAATAATCGAAACTATTAACAAATGAACGCTAATTTATTTAGGCATAGGCCTGCATTCCAATACGTATTGCTTAACACGCCGCGAATTTTATAATCGAATATAAATTCTAGTCCTTTTGCTCGAGAATTGCAAAATGGCAAACAACAATTAAATTTGACAACATTTGTATTGGGAAAGGAATGCTTTTGTGAATTAATATCGAATTTATATACACGATTAATATAAAGCTTGAAATAATTTAATAACATTTACTGAATTATTATTATTTTATTTTATTTTATTACTTTCATTATATTAATTTCTTTCTAATAAAATACAGGGTGGTCCGAACTGTATTCCGGAAACTTCGGGAGCATATTCTGCAAATAAAAACAAGTAAAAAAGTTCGTATTAATGTATGTCCTAAAATGCTTAGTTTCGGAGATACAGGGTGTAGAAGTTTCATTTTTACTGTGATTTTTTCTAATTAATTTCTGAAGTAACGTCAATATTTTGATAAAAATTGGTGTTTGAGAGTTTTTTGACATGAGAAATTTGATTTTGATGTCAATATGCCTTCTATTTGTAGAGGGCGCCACCTACATGTGTTTTAACTGATTTGAAGAGTGATAACTTTTCATCCGTACCTGTATAAAACTAGCGAGTGAAAAAATAGACATTTACGACGTTTCTTACTTAGTTTTTTACTTGGTTTTGGTAGAAATCGCTACGAGTAATGGTTATCGAGATATTTGGAATCGAATTAATCAATACCAATCATCATCTTTGACATAAATTAAACATGTTGACTAAATAGTTTTTAGACTGATATCATCAATTTGAAATGTTTTTGTGGCAAAGGTTCAACAGAAACTGTTTTATCACCATTTTTTCGAAGAAAAATTTATGATTAATTTAAAAAAATAATACGTTCCCAAATTTATCATTTCAGTCAAATAACTATCTACTCAACATGTTTATTTTTTGTCAATAATGAGATGTATTGACTATTTCCATTCTGAATATACCGAGAACGGTTGCTCGTAGCCATTTTTACCAAGAGACATTTTTTACGTAAAAAAATCACGGAAATGTATATTTATACAGGTATGGGCGAAAAGTTATTACTTCTCAAAACAGTTAAAACACATGTAGGTGGCGCCTCCTATATATACCCAACAAACATTTGAAGTTAAAATTATGTTAAATTAACCACCTGGACTATATTGACCAACTGGAAAATGGTCGAAATTTCCAAGAATTGACGTTAAAATTCCCAAAGTGGGGAATAAAACTAAAGTAATTTGGAAGTTAAAAACAGCTTAACAGGTTATAATGGCTTGTATAAAATATGGGCTATGAAGTCAAAAATAACCGACCTGAGGTCATAACATAGTCAAATAGAGATAAATTTTACTAAAAATAGTCCCAATTTACACTACCTACATTTTAACATGGGAAAGAAAGAGAATGAATAAGGTAAAGTATTTTTCTTTTTAATATGTGTAAGTAAATGAATTTGGAAGCCAGGAAGACAAACAAGTGTAGTAATAACTGGCATGGCCGTTTGAACATTAATCCAATATGGATGAAATACCTACATATCTGTACCTCCTAGTAAATGTAAATAAGTTATAGGTAGGAAGTGGATTACTGGATTCGCAAGATAATTATGTCTGCGGAGAAATTTTTTCTGTGAGATGTAAATATATAGTATTTTCAATATTTAATTTTAGAATAAATCGTTACTTTCAAGCTTCTAACCTACCTTTTTTTCAGCTAACTTCCTTGGCACACTTTTAAAGTTCTTAATTAGTTAATTTAACTTGTGGTAGGTAGTATTATTCATAAACGTCTGTTTATTTTTCTCAACATTTTAGAACAATATCACAAAAATGAACAATATCAAAGAAAATGGTCACCAATGGTGATTTTAACTATTCGTCTATGAAGTTAGGTTTTTCATAATTTTAAAACCTTAAAGTCCGCTTTCTTTTTATGAGGTTAAGATTTCTTTAAATTAATAACCTCAAAGGTCAAGATTTCTTGCTTAAAGTATTTTTCCTTCGAGGTGCAAGTTAAAAAATGGGCTATATTAGGTCGAAGATCATTTCTCAAAGGCCTGACTTTTGGAGTATCGCCGGTAAAACAGAAAATGACAGACAGTTGACAATGATATTTTATGCTAAGTTCGGTAATTACATCTTCGAGCAATCCGATTAACTTTTCACAGTGTAATCATGTGTCCTAAAATGAGAATATTTATTGAGAGTCACGTGACATGTCAAATTTTTATCCTTTTGCTAGCCGATGCAATTACCGAACTGGCCTAAACTAGAACACTAACTGACTAGAAAACCAAATTAGTTTTCTTTGCTTATTATTTGTAAAAGTTTTGTGTTTCGGAATTGTGAGTGTTATTACAGAGGACTTTTTGTTTTTATTGCACATAATGGACACGTTTAAGATTGTGTCAGTAATAGAAAAGAAACGCATTGAATATTCTTTCGTTCCTCACCAGTGGGAACAAGGTAATGTGCTATGACGTATTAATCCCTCGAAAACTATTTTAAACGGAAATCACCTCCAGGAAATTAAAAGGTAATTTTTAACCTGCCGTATGTCTGACTTTCTCCCAAGTCAAAAAACTAAGTTACTTTTACCTTTGAAGCATAATACCGACTTATTTTAACCTAACTTGAAAACCAAACAAAACCTTCAACCCCCGAGACAACTTTGAGGTTATAATAAAGTAACATTTGACCTACTTTAAGTCTCTCTAGTCTTAATGCCCTCAGTAGGTTATCAGTAACTAGATTTTAACAATGCCAGCTAACTCCGACGTTGCTACTTTTCAAAGGCATAATTTGAGGTTATTATTAACTAGTTTACGACCTCATTTTTAGATTTCTCGCACTTTATTCCCTACAAGAAATTTATTAAGTTAAATATAAGTAAAAGTCAACCAAATAGTGGTTAATTTTCCGTGGTCAATATTTTTTTCTCCTTCCTATTCTACTTGGGTAGGAGTCATATTGACATCAAAATCAAATTTATCATGTCAAAAAAACTCCCAGACACTAAGTTTCATCCAAATACTGACTCTACTTCACAAATTATTTGGAAAAATCGAAATAAAAATGAAACTTCTACACCCTATATTTCCGAAACTAAGCATTGTCCGACATACAATTATACGAACTTTTTACTTATTTTTATCTAAAGAATATGCTGCCGAAGTTTCCGGAATACAGTTCAGACCACCCTGTATATATTTTTATTGTTTTTGTAGTTTCATTGTCATTGTTATTATGACGAGTTTATTGAGATGATTTTAATTCCAATAGTTGACGATGGACTTAAAACTATCTCGGCTAGAATATCTCTCAAAAAAAAGCATGACTCTTCAATGACAGTGACATTACAAAAACACTAAACATTATTTCATAAATTTGTTGATCAGGACCAAAAAAAAAGGCATGCTTTTAATGCTAAAATTGCTAACAAAAAAAAAACCATTGAGAAAAGATGCACCTTGATGATAAAGTGGTTTCTAAATTTCTTATTATGTTAAACCTCTCCACAGAGTGTTTCAAAAATATGGCAAAATATGAAACTTTTGTTTTCCCTCTTATAATAGGCAGATGTAGACTTTATTTTTTATTTTTAATACAGGCTACAAACTCACATAATTTAGCTACATACTAGAGCAAAATAAATTGAACTTTAACATACATGTATTTTAAGGCAGTTTCTTTTTCATTCATATTTGTAAAGTAAGTTTAATAAAAAAAAACTATATAATAAAATATGATTTATAAGAGTTAGGAAATTTCTTTGAAACCGAACATTATCAATATATATTTTCTTTTGCGAATTGAACGAAAGAACAGTGTAGAAAAAATACGAAAACACGACACCACATGGGAGTCACAAATAAAATAAGAGATATAACGTTCCGTTCCTGGATAGTTTTATTAGCGATACGAGCATGGGCCTCTCAATAAAATATCGCCACGATTGTTTCCACTCGAGAGGTGTGCCGTTCCCCAAGCGTCCTTATGTAGCCCAGTTTATAGATTTGCCTGATGACCACTTTTACTTTATTGAAGTGTCCGGGTTAGGAAATTTATGGGTATATTGATCCCGAATTTCAATCGGTTGGAGATACGTACGTTGCAGCCGCAAATAATAGAGGCGACTGGTTGGGTCCTGCTCTGCCCAATTCCCTTTATTAAATCCCAATACAGTTGGCCAGATAAACGCTATTAGTTTGCCTATCTCGAACATTTGCAGATGATATATTGCTTCGGTGTAACGCCGGTATTAAACTAGTGCGGTTACTTTAATGTGGTCGTAGTTCTTTATATACAGAAGATTACGAAGACTGTATTTAGTAAAGGCGCATTCTCACGACTGTTGTACTTGACAAATATTTGTTATTGGAATATACTTGTGTAAAATCGCCATTTTGGGGCTTACTCAATCGGTCTCACAATGCAAATTCACCTCAAATATCCATTTAGTTGGTCATTGGCAAGCACTCTCTCATTGTACATAAAAATAACAAAACAAACATTTACTAATCTGGATAAAATTGATAGTTAAATAGTAAGACTCACCCGGGGGTACTCCGCCCCCTAGCCACTGATATATTCTATTCAATATATCCTATTCCATATTTTCCATCTAATTCAAATATCATTCGGTTATATATTGGTTAATCATCTTAAAACAACTAGCTAGTGTCACCTGAAATAGTATAGGGGCTTCCCCCGGACGCAATTCTGCCGCTAAACAGATTCGCATCCCAATTGAATAAGCTAATTGGGATACCTCACTGGTCTCTATACCCCAACGCCGCATCGTGTCAATCGAGAAGACAAGGGAGACCTCAAACTCTCAAGACCAACCTCGAAGGCAAGACGTCAAAAGAGGTTTTCTTCTGGTCAAGTCCCGTTGCCTTACAGTACATGCAACGTTTATAGTCAAAAGACTTTCAACCCCCAAATATCAGCTCTATGACAAAACACAAAACAACAGCCGGCAGGCCTATCTACTACTGACCTGCCGCAGGCAAGCTAAGCCTCCTCTTACATCACAATTTTACCGGATCGTAAATATTTACATTACTCGCCAATGAATCATACTATTTTCTCTAATCGACTTTAAAATAGAGTGTTTTAGCATTACTAGATAAATAAATAGAGAGTTTCCGAAGGAATGCATATTGTTTATTAGAATAGTGAATAAATAAAAGCATTATTATGACGAACTTATTCTCCAAGTTTCACACTTGCCATGACGTGAGAACACTTTCCTTGTCGCTCGTCGCGTCCCCACTCTCTGTCGGTAAATATAGCCCGAGTTAAAGCATCACAATAATTATTCGGACCTAGTTATGCATAATTCGACCAAGCGCCAAATTGGATTTTTTGATATTATTGCGCCATCTAACGCCCAAAGACCTTATCTGTCTAAGAAAAAATCGTAAAAGGTTAGAAATCTGTATTTTAGGAGATATTTTAAGTTAAACTAAGTGCCAAATAGTTTAAGCCACTAGCTGAATTTTGCATATCACGACTAAACACCACTAATTTTTCATAAGTCGACCAAAAGCCAAGATTCTGGCGTTTGGTCCAGTTATGCGAATCCTGCGCATCACATTAACCGTTTGCCGAAATTATTACTACGCTGTTGTAAAAGTGATTAGGTAGGTAGCCCTTTTTATCGTCGACTAAAAGAAAAGGACACAACCTGACCAGCTGATGAGCGAATAAATCGGTTCATATTCGTAGTTTCAGTAAACAGCTCCGTGCATTCTTGATTATTCTCGAATAAGGATTATTATCGACAGGTTGTTTTTCTTTTTTGTGTGTAGTTATTGTGATATTTGTTTTTGTTAAAGAATAATAATTATTCAGGCTCAGCCAAAATCGAAAAGATGATGAAACGAACTGCTTTTATCTTAAAATGCGCCCAGGAAATGAATTTAGAGGTAAGTGTTCCTTTTAAGTTCGAAATATGTGTGTATTTTTTTCATTAATATCCACAAGGAGTGTTGGGGATAGGTACGAAAAATGTTTTTTATAATGAAAAAATTATGCCCTTCTGTTCAAATCTCTCCCTTTTTCTTTTTTCGAAGATTTGTCAATATCTGCTTCATTTTATTTCTGAGATTTTCATTATTTTATTATTAAAGTCTTGTGTAGGCACAAATTGTTAATATTTTAGTATTGATTCACTACATGATTACATAAATGAAAGGCGGCTATACTTGTATTTTGAGATAGAGAAAAAAATGTTATGTTTGTTTTACAGAACCAAGAAAATATACCTAGTACATCAATGATGGATTTGAATAATTGTTCATTTGAAAGTAACACTACAAGTTACTATAGTAAGGTTAGTTTATTGGTTAGTCATATTATTATATTAAGGCACAAAAACATATTTTTTTAGTCAAATCCTGGTTTCATTGAAGTAGATCGTGATCTGCTGGCTCAATCAGCGTGTGTGTCTCCAGAGCTCCCAGTAGCCCATATTGATCAGGTATATGATTATGATAATATGATTATATGTTTTGGAACAATAATATATAAACTATCTTTACAGTGTAGTAATGTGTTTACTTTTGGTTTCAGAAAAAATGGCAGGATGCTGAGCCACCAAAGATATTTACTGAACTTCGACCTTTAAAATTTACCGAAAGAGTCTCAGAATATGAGAATAATAATTATGTTGCGATGGAAACGGAGTTTACAGAATATGAGGAATTTATTTCGCAAACTACAAATAATGCAGAAGCAGACCAGCCACTACAAGAGCACATTGAAATGGAAAAAGAAGTGGAAGAACGCAATGAACAACAAGAAGATAACCAGGCATTTGGAGAAAAACAGAATAAAAATAAGGGTCGGCCAAAGAAGGGCAGGAAAAGAAAGTTTCCTGAGCAGAACAGAAGTATTCGAAAAATGAACAATATTCAGAATAAATCGCATTATACTCAAAAAGGAAAACTAAAAAGCACAAAAGAATTTCGCCAGTTTTTGTGCAAATGCGACTGCCTTTCAAGAGTAGGGGTTGAAGAAGCAAAACAGGAATACGAAAAGTTCTATGAAGTAACGTCTCATGATGCCCAGCGTGCTTTAATTTGTGCAATGGTTCATGAATGCGAAATTAAGAGGAAAAGAGCTAAACACTCTAACAAAAGAAACTATTCAAGACAGTACACTATCCATGGTGTAGTTGTTTGCAAGCCGTTTTTTCTTCAAACGTTAAGAATTTCAAGTTCAAAGGTAAACACGTGTATAAAATCAAAAAAAAGAGTGGAAGGTGTAAAAGACATGAGAGGATTAAGTGGCGGTAAAAACAAAATTTCAGAAAACCGATTTCAAGAAGTTATCCAACACATTGACAAATTTCCAAAATATAAATCGCATTACGCAAGAGAACAAAGAACTTGCATGTATCTACGTTCGGACACTACATTAAGCGTTATGTATAATCTGTATAAACAAGGTTCCAAGAGTCCAGTCTCATTTTCAAAATATAAAGATATTTTTTTACGTCATTTTAATTTAAAGAGAAAGCCATTGAAAAAAGACACATGCAACACCTGTGACAAACTGGAGGTGTTGAAGAATACAGGAAGTCTTGAAGAACGAAATATGTACAACATGGAAAAACAAAACCATTTATCTTTAGCCAGTGAGGCAAGAAATACAATGAACGCAGATAGAAAGAGGGCTGAGGAAGACGAGCAGATTGAAGTACTTACCTTTGATATGGAAAAAACTTTGCCTCTTCCCCGGATACCCACAAGTGTTGTTTTTTATAAGCGCCAGCTCTGGTTATATAACTTGGGCATTCATACAGCGAAGAAAAATAAGGGGCACTGCTACGTATGGTTAGAAGGTGTAGCCGGTAGAGGTGCCCAGGAAGTGGGTTCGTGTTTATTTCGTCATGTAATGGAGAATGCTGATTTAACTGCTTGTAAAACTCTTATTTTGTGGTCCGATAGCTGCGGTGGGCAAAACCGTAATATTAAAATGGTTTTAATGCTTATGACCATGTTAGAGGTCCATCCCGCATTAGAAAAAATAACTTTACGTTTTTTAACATCAGGTCATAGTTTCCTACCGAATGATATAGAATGTGCGTTAAAACTGCAACAGAGATTGTATACAGCTGAGGATTACATAAATGTTATGAAATCATGCAAAAAGAAAAATCCTCTTGTTGTCCATAAAATGGAAAAGGAAAATTTTTTTAGTACCGCCAACGTAGAAAAGAACATTGTCAATAGAAAAGTGGATGTCACAAACAGTAAAGTTAATTGGCTGCAATTTAAAGAAATTGAAATTCGAAAAGACAGACCTTTTATTATATTTGTTAAAACTTCTCTTAAGGATGAAACTCATCGGGAAATAAACATAGAAAAAAAGCGTGGGAGACCTCAAAATATTGATAACCGAAAAAAATGTTTTTTTAGAAATTTGCTTACAAACTTATGGCCAGACGGAAAGCCTATTCCAGAGAAAAAACTAGAAGACATAAAGTTCCTGCTTCCTCTAATTCCGAAAGACGCTAAGAAATTTTACAACAACTTGGTGGGTGACCCAACTATTGAGGATGACTTGGTTGGCTATGATGGGCAACCAGATTTTGACGTCAAAAATGAGGCAGAATAAAATATTAATGGTAGTTTTAGTAAGGCACTTATTTTTAAGTTTTTTAGAGTTAATAGCTCGTCTTAATGTTAACAGTCACAGATCACCAGTTCTCGATTTTATGTAAAGTTTGTTTATGAATCAGGTTTTTTAACCATATTTTTTGTTTTTATAGTAAAGCTTTCTAATAATAAACATGGCTTTTATTTGAATCGTACAGCTCAAAATGAAATAAATGGTTTTGCATAAACGTTCTATGCGACACATTCGGCGCATGGTCAAGTTTTGCAAAATTAGAAAACAGTATAGCATATAAAAAGCATAACCAGACCAAGCGCCTTTTTTTTATCATAGCTTCTAGAATATTATTCTTTTTGCTGAATGTTTACATAGACAAATTTGCAATAGCGTTTTGGATATATCTTGTAAAAATTGGATCTCTATCACCATTAGTCGATTTTTAAGGGTACGTCAAAATTATTTGCAATTTCTCAAAAATGATGTTTTGGCGCTTGGTCGAATTATGCATAACTAGGTCCATTCGTACACTTGCCAAGTGTACTCGGCCAGCCTTGTCTATACTTGTCGAGACGCAAAAAAAAACAACTGCGCAAATACTTGTACTGTTATAGAGTATGTCCCGTTTATTTCCGAATCGTAGTGTTTTTCGAGTTAATTGTGGATAATTTAAAACGTTAAAACAATAATAGATTATATAATATTGAATCTACAATAATATCTTCAATATTGGCGACATACCTGAATCGTTCTCACAGCAAAAATAATATGTGACATTTTCATAGAAATTAAGATAGCTATACAACTTTATAGACAAATGTTAACGTCGTTCGAGAAAAAAGAAAGCAATAATACGCTTAGTCCCAGAGATATTACAGCTTGATTATTTTGCCGTACAAAGGAAAAACCAGAGATGTACATACGCATGGGCGACAAGCATGCATCTTGCAATTAGTATTATATGTTATAAATTTATGTATTGTAATAAAAACCTACTTAAATATTAATTTTCTTCCTACAACAAAAAAAAATAATAGTTTAGATTTAGGTTTTATACAACCCTTAATTGGACATCCCTGGTTTTCCCCTCTGTTTTGTTTTGCATTTTGACATTTTTATTTCGGTATTTCAGAATATGGCGATAATTCACAATATTAATAATTCGGAATTGCGAATAATATATATTTTTCTAATTATTCAACCGAAAATATCATATTTCTTTAAAAACACTAAATTGCTGTATCTTGATTATTTTGCTGTAAAGCTAAATTTTTACTATTGCAATAGATAGATAATGGCCAAGTATTACATATACGGGAACTACCTATGTAAAAAACTATATTTACAAAAAATGCATAACATTTATACAAACTTTTTTATTTATTTTTATCTGCAGAATATGTTGCCGAAGTTTCCGGAATATAGTTAGGACCACACTGTATATACTGTGGTTGGCCAAATAAACGCATTAAAGGGCCTTATGAATGAATTTCTAAAATGTGATTTTAGTTTAAATTTTAAACAATAATGTCAAACCAAGCAAAAGGAATTACACGAAACAAATTAATTCGATAAAATATGGCATTTTCTGTTTTATTTATTTTCGGTAAACATAAACAGTCGGTTCATTCATGCGCTCAAATAAATGTGCATTTGCGGTCCAAAATTCAGAATCGAAATATATATTTTCGGAGTTTTTAACACTAACCAACATTTTATAAAAGCCTATATAATAGAGTGGTGTTTCGAAATGCATAAACCGCTGCATAAATTGATAAAAGCGAAAATAAAATTTACCAAAAAAATATCAAGAAATATTTTGTTTTTAACGGCTCTCTTTAAAAAATATTTATCCATCAACAGCGAATAAGGTGATTAGTTAGTAAAGTTACATTAATTAATTCAAATAATGTAAATAAATTACGTAAGTTTCTTTTTGAACACTGCATTTTTCTATCTAGGCATTTTTTCATCGTGAAGGAAACTGTTTAAAAGAGCGCAGAGAGCAATAAGCTGAAAGGAGCTAAATTGACAAAAACTATATTTGTTTCTCAAATATTCTGTTAAAATGCCAATTATGTTGTCTAGTAACCATATGATCGAAAAAATGACGGCGTCAAAGACTCTACACTTCATACCCGGACCGTGTTCTCTTCTATTTTTTAATTGTGCTTAGAATGTAGAATGTTTAGAAAGGGAGTTAATCACCGCGACCTTATAGATCTATTGTGTGTTCCCCTATCTTGAGTTATAACGAGTTATAACTCATCATACAGTCTCAGGGCTTTAAGAAAAGCCAGTATCTGAGACGGCTCCACAGAGGCCAGCTCTCCATCCTCGACATCAGACGTACCAAGGTTCATGGCACGAATGGTCGTCGTCTCGGCGCGGCGCACTCAGTGATAAGGTGTTCTGGTGTTTCCCCATTTTCCCCACAAAATCTGCATTCGCCGTTGTTTCTCAGTTTCAGCCTACTGAGGTGTTCGTTGAGGAGACAGTGTCCTGTTAGAAACCCCGTGACAATCCGAAGATTGTTTTTACTTAAATCAAGGAAAACCTTTGATTTTTCTCGGTCATAAGTTCTAAGGAACTTTTTCGAGTGTCTTAGACCGTTGGAGGACACTCATTCCAAGTTACGGATGGAGTCTTCCAGATTCTTCAGTTCCGCTTTCAGTTGGTTCCCGTTTGGAAAACAGAACGGTTCTGGTCCAGTTAGTGGTGTGTTCGCTCCTTTTCTAGCTAGATCATTTGCTTTTTCATTGCCTTCTATCCTTTGGTGAGCAGGCACCCAGAGTCAAAAAAGTTTTGACTTTATTTTCTTTGCCTAATTTGTTGAGCTTCTCTAGGCATTCTTTGACCAACTTCGAATTGACGGTTACTGAGTTGATCGCGTTAAGCGCTGCTTGACTATCGGATAGGATGGCAATTTCCTGTTTTCGATAGTTCCTATCTAAGATAAATTGTACGCATCTTTCGATAGAGCAAATTTCTGCCTGAAGGATACTGGGGTAGGTGCCCATTGGTTCGGAGTATTCAGTTTTCGGCCCAAATACTCCTATCCCGGCCCAAATACTCCTATCCCTGTAATTGTGCTTAAGCCAAGTTGATCTTAAGAAGGTTGTAATTATTGATTTTTAAATTGAGTAAAAAAATATTATTTTTAAGTCGTGTAGATTAAAATTCGAGAAAAAATATTTTTGTCAAAATAAATTTGTGTCTGGAACGTTTTATCTTTTTTTTGTTGTTTCTTGTTTATATAATTAGTGTTGTAATTTATGACGTAAATGTTTATTTCAATTTTCAGTAAGTAAAGAGAATGACCTCGCTAAAATTATTATCACCATTATTATCATCGATTGTCATTCTCTCTTTGACGCCGTCTGCTCTCTTTGATGCCGTTTTCGATCATACGGTACTTCATGTTATATTATTTGTTATATAGTTTAATATATAAAATTGGAAATGTCTTTTTCTATACAGGGTGAGTTTTCTACGATGTTCTCTATGAGTATCTCAGAAACTACTGGAGCTAGAGAGATGGTTAGATGGGAAAATAATTGCAGGTTTGTGCGAACGAGAATACATAGAGAACATCGTAGAAAACTCACTCTGTATGTCTTAAAAACATCTATAGTAGCAATCTAACATTCAATATTAAATTGATTGTAGGTTGTAGACAGTGGTGATCTAGGGGCGTTTTGTTAAAGCGCCGAATTAGTGCTAAGAACATTTTTCGTAACTTTTATATTTAAATAAAATATTTGTTATGGCAATAATTTCCATTCAGATTCGAGAGCCAAAATATTTGGAGTAAACCATAATTCCCGTATACATGTAAAATTTTAAAAACTCTGAATATTCTGACAATATGGAACAGGTTGCTTACATGTTTTTCACATTGCCCTATTGAGAAAAAGAGCATGTTAAAGCATTTTAATATTTGAATATTTCTGAAGACCTCTAAATTTGCGCTTTAATATTGTAAAGAAGACGAGTTCTTCACAGAAATTTTCCTGAAAATTTCACACCTCTACTTTTCAACCAATAACATGCTTTAATGTTGACTAGTTACCATGGCAACTGAAAAAATTTCCGGAAATTTTTCGAGGCATACGAAACTACTGGAAATTTTTTAACAGTTGAAAAGGTAAACATAAGATCTACAATCATAATGTGAATGAACTACAATGTCTATATATTGAAATATTACCCATTTGAGTTTTAGCAATACCTTGGCCAACTTAACAAATTGAAATTATTTTAAAATGTCATGTTGGATTAATATTTTTTTTTCAAATTTAGGTGTGAAATTTTCTTACCGAATACCACGCAAGCTTAAATTATTCCTGGAAATTTTCTTTCGGGCACGAATATTTTAGGAAAATTATCCCTCGTCTTCGACTCAGGATAATTTTCAAAATATTCGTGCCCTCAAAAAAATTTCCGAAAATAATTTAAGCTCTTGTGATATTATAAGTGAATACTTCGAGATAAAAATACTCAACTAAAAACAAGAAAGTAAGAAAAAAGTAAAGTAAAATTAAAAGAAAACTACAATTAAAATGATCTTAAAATAAATTTTAATTTTAATTACTCCTAATGTGTCCTTAGGAAAGGGTAAAGTATACTTAAGCATTTTATTCGCCGGATTTAAAGTTTGATAAGCTGTTAAAAATTAAAATTGCTCTACCTAGGAAATATAAATTTGCCACATAAAAGTCAGTCATTTTTGCTAAACTATACTTTTTGTTCAACTTTAATTTACTTTCAAATTTATCCATAACGACCAGTCTTCTAATGGCTGGAGTTTATTATTTTCATAACAAAGGTATTAGCGCCGTACTAAATATTTACACCACGGTTTAGTATTGTGTTGAAAACCCTGTAACAGTCTAAATTTAATTTCAAAGCATACCGGATGTCAAAAGTGTCTCACTTTTATAACTTTTTTTATTTTTTAGATAAAAAACGAGATTTGGTATGTTAGTATATGACATAAATTAGGATAGATAGACTTATTCAATTCTTTTCGGCCACTTCCTGTTTGACCGGCAATGACATCCTCTGTATTTTTTTTACTTTTTCGATAGAAAATGACACCGACATATGTCAACTTTTGACATTTTCCTTAAAACAAAATTGAATTTTAAATTTCAATCTAGAGTGCCCTGGCTGTGTTTTCCAAGGAGTCTTGGAAAAGTAAATTTGATCGTCTAATGTTTCAGTGCCTTGTACTGGCTGGTTAAAAGATACCCAAATCGTATTTTTAATCATATCTCAATTGTTTCAAATGGAAAGAGAGTGGCTTATTAGCATATTCGGAAAAAGCACTTTTTTACGAATAATGTGGTACCATAGGGTACCACACACTTGGTATTTCGAGTCAAATTGTCGTTATGGGTAAAATGTCTCTGCTCTAAAATATGTCAAGTTGCCACATTTATTTATTTATCTTCTAACACTGTCATTTGTTTTGACACTTTAATTTTGTATTACGAGTTTTTCGTTTAAATGAATTGTGTTGTGACACTTTAAGATAAAACATTTTTACTAGCAGAACTCGCAGTCGAACATTGTTCTTTTTAGAACTTCTTTTAGTGCGAAGTATACAAGATCGCTTAATAGACAATGCAAAAAACTCATCGCAACCTTATTAGAATATTTTGAACGGAAAAGCGGTGATAATGTCCCTCTATGTCCCTTAAGTGCTGTTAATGTGAGTCTCATTAATGTAAATAATAACTGTTTATACAGGGTGAGTTTCCTACGATGTTCTCTATGGAACTCGGAAACTACTGGAGATAGAGAGTCGGTTAAATGGGGAAAGAATTGCAGTTTTGTGGGGTCATAAATATGCGCCTTTCAGATTTTTGAAAAAGTTCATGGCTTACTAGATATTTCAAAAAAAAAATTTGGCTATTTTAAAAATTGTCCGTAATTCCATTATAATCTATTTTAGACAAGAAGTTTTCAGATAAAAGTTGTAGATAATCACATCCTTAATGAGTTTGTGTTCGCCAATTTTTTCTAAAGTCTGTTATTTTTGACATATGACACAAACATTATTATTTTAAATGGAAACCATAGTTGGCCATGATTTCATAAAAAGCGCCATTTTTTAAGCTTTTCAGCGATATACCTAAGCTATAATATTTTTCGAAAAATTACTGAGTTATATCCAATCTTTATAATTTTTAAACAATTTCACGTAGTTAGCCATGGAAACAAGTTCAATCGTCGTGAAATGTGAAACTGTCACATCCAAAGTTTGAAAATTAAAATAAACAAAAATTGTATATATGAATTTTTCAAATGAAGAAAAGCATGTAGGATTACTCGTATACGTTCAACTTTTCTTGGCCATACATTTTCGAGGATACGCTGACTGGTGAACGTTACTTTCGTTTTTTAGAGAACGGTTTTCAAGAAATGTTACAAAAATTCAATTTAGATACTCGCGCATCAATAGAGTGGTTCCAACATCACTTTCATTATGACACCCACCCCCCAATAATGAAAGAAATGTTAAATGTTAAAAAAAATTATATCATAATTATGGAAACTCAGGGATAGGTAGAGGTGGACCAATTGCATGGGCTTCCTCGATCACCTGACCTGTGTAGTTAACAAGGTTTACAAAAGAACTTATATGAATTAAGAGAGGCACTCGAAGTTTAATTAAGTCGACCGGTCGTTCTGTAGTAATTCAGTTTTAAAAAGATGCATTTATGTACTCAAAACAATAGCGGAATTTTGAACATTTTCAAAAACAACTTAAAGCGTATGTACTTAGTGATATTGTATTTTAAATTTTAGTTTGTGTAATGTAAATTGTAAAGAACCGTTTAATAATATATTGTCTTTTTTATAAGTTATAAATCATAACAAAATAAGAATACCATACCAACTAAGTGAAATTAGTCAAGAAAGATCAGAATTGACTATAACTCAGTAATTTTTCGATAGAAACATATAGCTTATATCGCCGAAAAGCTTAAAAAATGGTGCTTTTTATGAAGCCATGGCCAACTATGATTTCCATTTAAAAAAATATATATTTGTGTCATATGTCAAAAATGACAGGTTTTAGAAAAAATCGGAGAACACAACCTTATTAGAGATGTGATTATCTACAACTTTTATCTGAAAACTTTTTGTCTAAAATACATATATTTTAATGGAATTAGGGACAATTTTTAAAATAGCCAAAATTTGTTTTTTACGAAATATCTAGTAAGGCATGAATTTTTTCAAAAATCTGAAAGGGCATGTTTGTGACCCCACAAAACTGCAATTCTGTCCCCATTTAACCGACTCCTCTCAATAAAATATCGCCACGATTGTTTCCACTCGAGAGGTGTGCCGTTCCCCAAGCGTCCTTATGTAGCCCAGTTTATAGATTTGCCTGATGACCACTTTTACTTTATTGAAGTGTCCGGGTTAGGAAATTTATGGGTATATTGATCCCGAATTTCAATCGGTTGGAGATACGTACGTTGCAGCCGCAAATAATAGAGGCGACTGGTTGGGTCCTGCTCTGCCCAATTCCCTTTATTAAATCCCAATACAGTTGGCCAGATAAACGCTATTAGTTTGCCTATCTCGAACATCTGCAGATGATATATTGCTTCGGTGTAACGCCGGTATTAAACTAGTGCGGTTACTTTAATGTGGTCGTAGTTCTTTATATACAGAAGATTACGAAGACTGTATTTAGTAAAGGCGCATTCTCACGACTGGTGTGCTTGACAAATATTTGTTATTAGAATATACTTGTGTAAAATCGCTATTTTTGGGGCTTACTCAATCGGGTCTCACAATGCAAATTCACCTCAAATATCCATTTAAAACTCACCCTGTATATTTATAATTAATTTATTTTTGTTCCCTAAAATATTTTGATTAAAAGAAAATATATAAAAGTGGGCAACTTAAAGACATGACTAAAAGTTTAATTGGTATGAACTGTGTATATAAATGAATTAAAAATTGTTTTTTACAAAAAAAACATCAAGGACCATTTCGTATTTATTGAAAAAACACAGTCAATCCCGCATGTATATTTCGCCGGTATGAAATTCTAGACGGTTACACGTTTATAGCGTGTTAACTCTGGAATTTTTAGTCTCGCAATGAATAATACATAAATCAGGATGCATTAAATATTAATGTCCGTTGTTTGTGTGTGAGTGTTGTGCCTCGTTTTGCTAATCTCAATTTAAAATCGTAACTGTTGCACGGCTGCCAACATACAAATCAATAAAAATTGTTCGTACGTATTTCGACGCGTTAAATTTATCGCCGACATACCCGTTTGTTGTAAATTCAAAAGGGAAAATAGTGCGGTAGAATGGTTGGAAAAAAATAGCCGGTAAATCGTACCCCGTTTAGATGTTTTCGAAACCAAATATTAGGGCTTTTTTAGTTATATAAAAATAAATATATAAATTATTTCGTTTCTGCATTGAATCGAACCTTTAAAATTAGAAAGTTACAGAAATTTACCACCTTTGCAACCTCTAGCTTATGTCTGTAATGAGAACCAAATTTTTAAATTTCTGCGTCAGTAGCAGAACACTGACTTATTTCCAGCAATATGAACTAGTCAAAAAGAATTAGAAATAACAACATAATAGCTCCCGTATATAGCGTTTAACGCCTTGAAAGTAGCTTTCGTTGTAAATTTCTACAATATGTATATCGAAAACAATGCTAAACAATTTTTATCTTAATTGTCAACAGAAATATTTTTTTCCTAATAATAAGTGTGTCCCTTTGCGGCTTCTACCCACTTCTGCACACCGATTTGCTATATACTGAATGAGGCTCCCAATAATCTCTTGAGGAAAGGCGTTCCACTCTCAAAGATTTTCTCCCAAAGTTCGAAGATCTGCTGCTTGTGGACGACTTTGTAGGCTTCTCGTCCGTAAAAAGGATCCACGCCATAATGATCCACTGTTCCACGCCACTATGAAGATGTTCTTGAGCAAATGTCCTTCGTGACCTACGGTGATTAGCTGTTAAATACGGCATAACAGCTGCTCGCCTTGATCGAATGTTAACTTCATGCACCTATTTCTTACAGCCTGAGTTTAAATTCGAGTTCCTGCGGCGATCGTAAGAAGATTTTGTAGGTTTCTTGCAGTAAGTGTTGTTTCACGAAGAGCAGCTTCAACAAGATACCGATCTTCTAGCCTCGTTGTCCTCCTTACTCGTTGAGGATATGGTCTGCAAACCACAAAACCATATTCTCTGTGTTGATTCTATAATCTAGAAATAATCGATTGTGTAACATGAAGAAGCTGCGACACGTATCGTTGCGACCGATCCTCCTGCAATAAAGTTGTGGTTCTGATGACTTCTACTTTAATATTTAAACGCCTTCTAACACAGTTTGGTCTTCCAAAAACATAAAAATTTACAACATTTAACAACAATTTTGATTATCAAGAAGGCAAAATCACACTAAATAAGAAATTGATTTTATGGAATTTATGCGTCTTCGAGTGCGTGTTTATTGTTATTTTTTATGACGGGAAAGATTTTCGTTTTTGTATCAATTTATGCATGAAAAGATAATTGTTCTGATGATATGCTGCTATAAATATATGAAGATCGGTCTATAAATATAGTAAATACAGATTCAAATATATCTGATCCCTAATTCCTTTTGATTAGTTTACATTTAATTGAATTGCAAGAAAGAACACGCTGTTCATTCGGCATCCTCACAAACAGCCAAGTAACGCTAAAAGGTACCGGTACCACAAAGATTAATTTTAGGGTTGAGAAAGGCGGAAAAGCTCAGAGTAGAACATTCGTCAAATTTTTCAGCAGACGTAATAAGCAAAGACAAGAAAGTGTCAAGGCTATAGTGGGTCTACTAACAAGGCAATGTAAGCTTAATAGGCATATAAAGCTGATGGTATTGACAGACAAAGTCGTGTGCAGTAGATATGAAAAGATCATCGCAATGAAAGATCTAAGGGAAATTAAAATATCTTCCGTTGCACATCATAATACGACCACCAGCAACCCCCATAAGACAACGCATGGTGTCATTGATGACGTGCAACGGAAATTGTTCCAATTTCCCTATAATATATTAACTTAATTTTTGGATAATGATGTGTATTACAATTCATGGTAATTTTCTCAATAATATGTTGTTATAATGTAGGACGTAATGTAACTTTTAGAAGGTTAACTGCAACATGAATAATTTGATACGTTAAATCTGATTTATATTTTGTAATACCATACGACTAATGTAATAAGGCGTATAAACGGTTTATACATTTTCCACAAAATATTTAGTATATGCAAATTGGTTTGTAGCCACTATATTCCTGCGTATTAAAGGAATTATAAGACAAAATGTTCCTAAAGGACACAACCGCCCCTAAATTTCTATTGGTATGGTAGTAAAGGTTTGACTGGAATGTATGAGGCGTAGTTTGCCTTCCTCTACGACTGTTTTAAGATCAGTAAATCCTTTATATCAGTTAAATCTGAATTTGAGGCTGTACTTAGCATTAATTATTATTGCCAGTTTTTTAACGAATTTTGAAAAAGACATCAGAAAATATTAAATTTATTTTTCTGTTCTCTAACTGGAGGTAAGTATATATTTCAGCGGCGCCAATACAAGAATAGTAACTACAATTAACATTTTATCAACACAATAAAGTTTTTTTTTATTAAAGTATCTAATTTTGAAATTATAAAAATAAAATATACTATTACAAAGTTACAACAATAAAATATATTAAATAAATAATCAAACCAATTTAAAAAAAGAACTAAATTTAGGTAAAAACAAATAAAGCTGTGAAAGTATCTGTTAGTTATCTGTTTTTAAATTTTAAAATTAAGATCAATTCTTCTAGTTATACGTATTTGCGAAAACTTATATCACATTTTCTTCAAATGATTTTTCAATGATTTCTCTCATTGCGCATTTCAATATATCTGTATGCATTACTTAGGTAGATTTAAATTTTTGTCGAGAATGTAGACTGAGTAAGAGGGGTTAATCACTGCGACCTTAAAGATCTATTGTTCCCCCCTTCCTAACTTCCTTGAGTCATCACGGTCTTTCTGCCGAGGAACAAGGGGGAAAATACCACCTACCTGCTGAGGCAGGGTCAGAACTTCAATGTAAGGACAATGTTGGCGAGTCATCAACTCGAGGGAGGAGGGTCATGGACAGGTCCTCGCAATAGGAATTGACCTCAAATACAAGGAGGCAATAGAGAAAGAGGGTCATATCCTCTATTATAGATATGGGACAACACCTGTATTAGGTCTAAGGCGAGACCAAGTTAAAGAGGTGAAGAAAATGGAGACAGATCCTCCAGCCTCCACCTCATGGGTTCCTCAGACGGAGGCATGCTCCTCGACTGTGAAGGGCGGCACAGAGGGCCAAACTCCCGTAAAAGGGTATGTACCCTCGGAGGAAGAACTGTTGTCAGAGGAGGATGGGAAATACCATGTCCCCTCTACAACAGGGGTATGATGGGTTATAGACTGTGTGAATTTTTGGTCTTTCTCAAATATAAGCAATGCCGTTTCGAACAAAATATGACTAGTGGAATCTCTATGCCTCTTTCTCGACCTATATGTTATTTAAATCAACGTAGCCGGTAGTATCACCTTGGAAAATAATAGACAAGGTCTCAATAAAAAAATTTATTGGGCGCCTTACAATCACATAACCAGTGTTCACTTTTATAAATATTTTCACTAAAATGACGAATACACGATTTTAATCTAATATTCAAATTATGCTCCGGAGCGGCGTTTAAGATGTAACGAGGACTATCGCATCATCGCGCTGTCATCGCGACGTCGTTAGTGTCAAGCTAACTAAATGACTTTTTTCGATCGTCAGATAGGAAGTATTCAGTACCTATAAGAGAATTTTTATTTTTGTGATTCATTTAATATTTAACACAAATAAATGTTCAATACATAAAAAAGTATTACAGATATTACACATTTTAATATAGCAACGCTGTCGCTTTCATTTCCACACCTTCTTCGGTATGCTTTTGTTAGCCGAATTAGATAAAAGAGTGTTTTATGCGTTGGCCGCAGAGCGAGTAGAGGCTCCACTGTACAGCACTTCAGAGGTAAGGGGAAATTAAATCAGCCTGCGTATCTTCCCAATAGTCAACGTTATAATACTAGTCTAATAATAAATAGTCAACGCAATTAACCCTAAACGCATTAAAAAAATAATTGAAAGAGTCTTAATTTAATATCATTAGGTTTGCTAGTTTTATAGTTTCAAAAAGATTTCGAGACATATCTAATTATAAGCCATAACTAACTGTAAATAATTAAAAATAAAATTACTACTAAAAATCCAGGAAAAGCTTCGCGTGCAACAAATATTAAGTTATAATAAACAACGTAAAACATTTTACAAAAAAATTAGTTCTATTACTTTTTTATAAAAGCTTTATGTCACGCAATTATTGTTTATGAGTATCTGCAGAATCTCAACGTAAAATTGTTTTACGGAAACACATAAAGTTTTCAAAAAAACGTCGGAAAGGAAGATTAGAAAGTGTTTTTGCGCTATAGAAACAATTAATTTTAATATGTCATGTTAAATCAAGCGATATCAATTAAGATAGGCGTCAAGTGATAAGAAACAGTATTCATAAGTTAGTGCTGTAAATTATTACTCCTATCAAGCTATCATATAAATAGCAATAAACTAGTCCTTTATTACAAGATAAACTATGTAAATAAAAAACACATGTCAGCTAAACATTAAAGATTTTCTTAATAATTTAACGTAATGCTTGTCGCTATTAGGTATTTAATTATATATTAACTTTATTTGCCGCAATGTTAATTAATTACTTTTTAAATTAGCTAATATTACTCTTATTAGACTACCATTTCTGGAATGTTGGCAGAGCTGCAAGCTCAGAGAAAACTGAAGTCTTTTTTTTACTTAAATCATTTTAATGACTTAAGTTATTTAATTTCAAGTCATTTTTCTAAAGCTGACTTAAGACTTAAAATGTAAGTCTTTTTATAAAAGATTTAAGTTATTAAAAAAAATTTAAGTCTTTTTATAAAAGGCTTAAGTCAGATTTTTATATATTTTTATGATAAAGTTTTAACAGCAGCATTCCTTTTTAATCTGTTAGGCGGCAGCCAAGCAGCAAAATAAAAAAAAAACAATGCTCAATACCACTAGCAAATAAAACGTTAGTTTTTCGGAACCGGTTTTGATTATTTGTCGGGTTACGCGTGCGTAGTGAGTCTCTTGTCTTTGAAGCGAATCTCCGACTCCGTTAAGTAGCCCTAAAGACGAACGAAAGGAATTTATCTCGAATATATTGAAGACTACCTTAAAATCCTCCAGCCCTTAGCTTATGCCATCGATATATTACATACTCATCTAAACACATCAACCAGGTACTACAAAATCGGTTAAATTTAATTAAAAAAAACATATTTTTGCGTTTGTAGTTGTTCTGAAGATTAGCCGTTTTTTTAATGTGGTTTTAGTCTCATATGTACCAACAATAAATTAATAGTATGATACTAGTAAGAATATCGCTAATTGGTAATACAAGAAAATGAATATTAACATTTAAAAAAAGGTACTCAAATTGAATTTTGGTTGTCTTGACTTAAGGATAATTATATTGATTTAAGTCATTTTACTGATTTAACTTGCAGATCATCATGATTTATGTCAAAAATATAGATTTAAGTCATAAAAACGACTTAAATAACTTTATATTGATTTAAGTCTTTACCAAAAATGAATTGATTTGAAATAAAATTATATAATTCAAAAACTTAAGATTTAAATCATTTGAATTTCATTACAGTTGAGGGTTGGAACCTTTGGTGTTACACAGCAAAATAAAACACTAAATCACCACAATACACCAACACACTTTTACCTTTACACTGGACGCGCGTTTCGCTAACCATGTTAGCATCATCAGCAGATGATTAAAAACTAATATACAATTTACAATTTGAGCGTTTATATACTCACTCAGTGGGCACCCAGTGGGTGTGGCAAGATCTAGCCAACCGAGTCAGAGCCCACGGAGCGTAACAGTTAGATTTCCGCTACTAGAGTAGTAGGAACAAAGGACTTGAAGGAATTGGACCGTTGTCTTTGTTCCTACTATCTTTACATTTATTAGTTCTGATGCTTTCATAAAATGTGTGTGTAGTGTGCTGGGGTCCGACGGACCTTGTTATTATGACGAAGCTTGTTATTTAAACACTGTTTACAATATATTCAAACTTGTGAACAAACAATTTCATTAATTTTCAACAAATTAATAAGAACGGACACAAAAATAAAGTAAAACGCATTTTTAAGAATGTTTGACAACAGAAATATAACTTGGCTTAGAAACCCATAGAAATTAAAAACATATCTTTTATGATTTTACCATATTATTAAAAGGACAAGCAACTGTAATGTGAAGTTATAGTTATTAACGTAATAAGGCCGATAAACAACAAATAACGGCCGGGCTGAAGTTTGTGATCCGAGGCGATAGCCGAGGATCATAAGCAGCCAAGGCCGTTATTTGTTATCGGCCGTGTTGCGTTCTAGATTTTTCGTCATACTGCAGATTTTTTAGAGCAATAAACACTACTATTTAATAACAAATTTTATTGAACAATAACACAAGTAAGGATAAAAAATACATAATGTCTTATACTAAAATTCATTTTTCATGATAATGAACATGGAAATTAAAAGTGCACTTGTTGTTCTTAGAAATCTGTAATCCTTCCCAGGGATTTACAGATTTTATAGAAGAAGATGATGCTACTGAAGAATGGCAAATATTTGTATCCACTAAAGACACATTATTTTTGGAGCTATCATGAAAAAGTTGATTTGTTATTTTCATTCTTTTGGAAACTGATTTTTCTATGTAAGTTTCTGCCACTGTTGAAGACTCCCATCCTCCTAGCTCCTTTAGCGATAGTAAATCACCACCATTTTCGGCGAGCATGGTTGCTGATGATCTACGAAATGAATGCCCTGTATAACGTTCTGGATTCTCCAAGTTCAAAAATTTTGCAATTTTCTGCGGTACGCTCCCGATGGTATGTATACCGACGATTTGCTTAACACACTTGCCTTTCTTGTAACCAATGAAAATTTTGGATTGTCAAAGTTACGAGGACGCAGGTTGATGTATTTTTGTATAAACCATAGGCATCAAATGGAAGGCCCGTTTTGGAATAAGAAATTTCCTATCTTTCTTATTTTTAGTATTTCTTAATGAGACAAGAATATTTTTCTCCGAATCTTCGAAATCATCAACTGTGAGTGACCAAAGCTCGCTGCGCCTACAAGCTCCAAGAATACCAAGCACCAATACAATTTTTTCGAGTAACCAGGTGTAATCATCGGCATCCAGTAGAAAATTATTTATGTCATTCTCCGACAGAACTTTGGCTTTTTGGTGAATAACCTTCGTTTTTGCGCCTCAGAAACATGAACAGTTTACCAAATCTATGAACAAATATAATTTAGATGAGTATGATTAAATATCGAAAGAATATAATGGCTTTTACCTTGATATGTCGATGTTTTCATATACTCTCAACGCAAGCTTCAGCATGGATATCTTTGTCCACAGTGATGTAGGAGAATACATTTCAGACATTCTTTTAGCATAAGCCAGCAATACCGCTTCATTTACGCTGTTTATACTTCTATCCTGCCGCCACTTCAAAAAAAATTGTCATATTCCTGCTGATATCTCTCTCTGGTTATAGTCGGAAGTAAATTTTGAGTAGCCGCAGCCGCTTCCTCCTGTATTTCCAACGGAATTTCTCGCGACATCTCGCTATGGTCTATTTTCCCAATTTTTGAAAAGTCCAACTGACAATAAATAGTCATTGTTGCAGGTGACAGACGTTACGATTACCTTAGAAACTTAACGGCCGCCGGCCGTTATGATAACGTCCGGCGGACGTTATATGCATCTTTTCCATTCTGATTTTGCTTATGTTATAATAATATAACAATATAGTATGACGAAAAAGTAATAAACATAAATTATTTTCAACAAAACTGCAAACCTTGAATGTACATAACTTTTTCAAATAGAGTTCATGCTAATATAGGATCTGCATTCGCCGCACATGGTGCACGATCCATTGATTCATGAGATTTTTGTTTTTTGGCATTTCTTTTTTGACATATGGTTGACATATACCACATCTCTTTCTTTTCTGCTATTGATTATTCAATTTTCTCTCTTCTATAAGTAAGAATTCGGAACCGGAGTTATCGTTGCTCTTCGGAGAAAAATCAAAGTCTCGATGATCGTCATCTCACTTAGGACTCTTTAAGTTCATCAAAGCACTCAATTAATGCTTTCTCAAAATTAGCGTCCCAGTGAGGCACACTTTTTAGACTACCCACCATTCTAATAATGAAACATTCTTGCCGTGGTGACACACAGACCCCAATGAAACTTTAGCCCCCGCTGGTAGGAACAATACTTGATAAAATCAAGTGCGCCTTTAACAGTTGCATATTGGTACCCTAACTTAAAGGCAAATGGCGCGGCGAGGCCTAATTCTTAAACGTAAACATTTTAGAGAGGTTTAGTCCGCTAGACCCCACCACGCCAGTTGAGGGTTAATGGACATATCCGAAAGACATCGGCTATAAAATGAAACCCAATAAAAAGCGTAACAAAATACTTAAAATTGTCTACAAAATAGAGATAAAAGCAAGTCCTTAGGGTCTCGGCGTTGGATGCAATCTTTAACGTTTCCTCTTACGTATAAAGGAATTGCCTCAGTCTTCTTGTGATACAGATGCGGACGGGCAAATATAATACATGCACTTAAGAGTATTCTCTCTGCCGAGAAAAGTCCTTCAGCGAGCTTAAATTAAGAAATTTCTTTGTTCAAAATGTCTGGTCGAACAGGGTGAAACAAAGGCAATTTTTATATAACACTATTTAAATCTAAGATAAAAATTATATATTATATATTTAACTAAGGTAATGAATACGGCAAGAAGGAAGGACAACAGATGGGCCACAAAAATGACAGCATGGTTCCCACGAGGAATTAAGAGACCTAGAAAAAGACTGAAGCTGAGATGAGATTATAATATTAGGAAATTAACTTTTGCCCACATAACCTACAATGGGTCCAATTACAAAGCGAGTATCTAAATATATGAGGGAGACTAGATAAGCTGAAAATGATGATGATGATGAAGTAACGAAAATAAGTAATATTTCAAGTTCATGATAATTGAAGTTTAGATAATTAACATTTTACTTAATCAATCTTCAATTTAACAAAACGTACAAAAATTATCAGTTAGATGCCTCACATTCATAAATCACATCTGGACAATCCATTGCAAACCCATTTTTTCTATTCACTGTATTATTGTTTCTTGTACCGATATCCTGTTTCTAATTTCATCGTTTCTGACTCTTTGTAATCTGGACATTCTAGCACTTCTACGAAAGTAATCAATCACTACAGCTAATATCCTCCGTTTGTCTATAGATCTTTCTATAATCTTTTGTTTCTCCTTAATGGTTTATATGTTTCTCCCACCAGATTGAGTTGAGTGTCCCTGCCACTCTTTTCGCGTTCTGAATTTTATGTTTTACTACCTTTTCGTCAATTTAGTAATTATAAAGAATAATGTAATATAATAATAAAATTGTGTGTGCACTATGTGCGCATATTTGAAGTGAATTTTCATATAAACAGCCATTAAATTGAAGAATTTGAAGGACATATTTGAAAAAATGTAGTTTGAAATGTTGAAAAAATAATAAATTAAAAATTAAGAAATAATTTAATTCACTTTCATAAAATTTGTATCAAAATGAACGTCTGTTCATTTGTCCATCTGAGGACTGCATTCAGGTAGCGCTACCCACGTGCCGAGTTTGGTTCTAATTAAGAAAAATTCTGATGATTTCATCCATTTAGAGTTATCGGTTCGAAACGTCGAGGGCGTTATCCTGTAGTCCATCACCGATTATGCCGAAATCGAAACACATTTTTCTTTTGAATCTACCTTCAAATGTAATACAATTATAATAATAATAATAATAATAGCTCTCGTATATAGCGTTTAACGCCTTAGGAGTAGCAAGGTACAGCTTGCCATGCTATCTTAAACGAGTCTCCATATATTTTCGGTATACAAAGAAGGTAATGTGGCTAGCACTCTACGTTTCAACCGCCTATTATTACCTCAGGATTGTGAATCCCAAGTACTCATTTAATTAAGGCTGAGTCGACCTAGGTACCCAAACTATTTTTATTTTAATAAAAATATAATTACTGTACAGAGTACCGTACATATAATTATTATTAGAAAAATTTATAAAACAAAAAATGCGTAAGATATATTCGAAGCTCAGTCTCTCGGACAATCCTATTCCGAATAAGTCAACAGCATAAAGAATCAACCAGAAGTTTGAAACTGAGAGCACGGCAAGTCTGAAGACAAAAATAATGAACTGGAAGGTGACAATGACCTGAATATTTTTCTTCGTGTTCAAGGAAAGAAAAACACTGACTGCCGTCTATTGGGGATACAGTAGGAAAATACCATAGGATCTTTCTCCGAAAGACTTCTTCCTGTAGAACACACTCATAAATCCTCTTTATGGGTATATTAAATACAGAAATTTAGATGGACTGAAAACGACATCTCTGTGTAATGCTAAAGGTTGTCCACTTAACAGCTTTGTATTATGAGGCGTAAATTTTACAATCATTTGGGGTATCGTTGGGCTGTGAATTAATGTAGTTGTTTAATAAAGTTCCTTTAGTTACAAATTTTTCGATTATTTTTTAAGTTTTTGTGGATATGTGTAGTATGACAGAGGCCCGAGAGTAATCGAATAATGAACTGAAAATTTGACAATGACAAAATCATATTTTTGCTGGTATTTTAATTGCAGATTTGTCTGTGCTGTATTATAAATTTTTAGTAATTTGCCGGTAGATTTTTGCCAATATCTTTAAAATGCCTATTTCAAATAAAACTCAATTCTACAGGGTGTTTCAAAAAACATGTACCATCAAACCAAAAACCCTAATTTTAAAAAGAATTAACATACTGTAACTCTAAAACTATGCATTTCCATACCCATGTTTATAGTAACTTTTTTGATTTTTTTTGATGAGGAATCAATAAGCACTTATTTAAAAATTTTGGAAGTTAATGATATTAAACATTTTTAAAGGTTGATTATTAGACTTG